>NC_056744.1:1052452986-1052492986 GCF_019279795.1 Protopterus annectens | reverse complement strand
GCTAATACAATTCATTCCATCAATTTTATAACATTATTAGAACAGTATTTCACAGGTGTCCTACTCTTTGGACCTTCATCACCTCAATATTCATGGGTTTGTCCAGATTTCTGGCTCCCTGAGGCTGGCAGATTTGCTCCTAGCAGTTATCAGCATGGCATTTCTTTGCATTATGTGGACTGTGTTATGTAGGTGTTATGGACCCCAGACACTCCATAACAGGGAACTGTGGGTGAAGCATAGGCATTTGCCAGAGGTCTGTAGGCCACTTGTGACAGATACAGACCATCTGTAGCGAGGCATTGTATTCTGAGGATCATATGTCCCCAGGCTGCCGGCAGTAGACACCCCTGGGATGGCATCGGTAAGTTGATTGTGGGTGTTACTGACAATTGCTTTATGTTACTATTGCACCATCACTCTGGGTGACAGCTAGATGTTGCTTAAGGCTAGGAACATGTTATTGCATTTCTATGGGACTATGGGGGGGGGTGACACCATCTGTTCACAATACACATCTGCACAGACCGTGTTGATATTTGCTTAACATTTTGGTTCCATTTAGCATAGTGGTGTGCCCTATTTGTCAGACTACAGGCATAACAGTATCGATCACAGGTCAAATTGTTCTGGCATAGACATTTTTAGTTTCAGATTTCTTACCTTTCAAAGCCATACTGCCACTGCCAGACCTGCTGTGATATCCACTGTGTAAAAGTCTGTGGGTGGGGATTTCATGGATGTCACATTGTGGGGGCCTTTGCCAGGCATTTCTGTATGGTTTTCTATAGCTGATCTGCTGGGTGAGGCTGGTGGTGGGTATGGGACCTCCACTTTGACATCCATGTATGTGACCTATGCCTCCCCCCAGTTATTTGGCTCACCACATATACTGCAGTGGTTTTTGTCAACTAGGGTGGTACTGCATGGTGTGGGTAGGCCAGTACTGTGGATACACTTCCTGCTGTCCCAAAGAGCTGTCAGTTGCCTGCTGCTATCCCAGTTAGCCATCCCATTCCCTTGCATGCTTGATCAATACCATAGATATGCTATCAAAAAATTCCACTCCATTCATTTATTTTGTTAGGGAGATTGGCTTCCTTGTGCCTGTGGCTGTTGTGAGGATGGTGCTTGAGGGCTGACTATGTTGAATGCACACAGTACACTGCCTATACATGGTAAGGTATAGGTGGTGTCATGTCTGGCATCCATTTTACTGTGTGTGCAAGTCAGAGAGAGAGAGAGAGAGAGAGAGATCAGTCCCTGGGGCCCTACAGTGTCAGTGTATGTGCTATGCATTGCCTCTTGGCCAAGGCCAGGACATACTGGGCATGCCTCCGTTTGCCTACAGGTGCAGGCTCAGGATGTTCCTCCTCTGAGTCACTCTGTGCCTGTGGAGGCCTTGGCAATGGTTGGGGGCTGTGGCCCTTCCCCATTTTGTTCCTGCTACAGCTGTTTCCGCAGGATCATATTGTGTAGTATGTCACATACTATGAACATGTGTGCTCATGTGGCTGGAGGGTACTGCAAGGCTCCCCCAGATATGTCAAGGCAGCAGAACCGTGACTTGAGCATCCCAAACACATGCTCTATAATGATCCTGCTTTGTGCGTGTGCCTCATTATGGCATTCTTGTGTGGGTGTGTGCATTTCTGATGGCTATTATCAGCCACAGCTCCACTGCATATCCACCATCCCCCACCAGCTGGCCATATGGGATGTCCCCACTGGCAAACATCTGGTACAGCTGTGACGAATGTCAGGTGTGGGAGTCGTGATAGCTTCCAGGGCTGCCAGCACGCAAGTTCATGTTAATGCTCTGGGCATCGCACATGACCTGGCAGTTGATAGAGGGAAAGCCCTTGCAGTTTATGTAGACCCCACCCTGTCCATCAGGTGGTGCTTTGATGTGGATGTGCATGCAGTCTATGGCACTCAGCACCTCTGGGTAGTCTGCTACATGGTGGAAGAGATGCATATTGCTGGTCCTCTCCTCGCGGGTGCTGGGGAAGTAAATGTGCTCAGCGGCATGTGTTCCCATGGCATCCAGGAATAGGTGGAGTATCCTGGACGCAGATGCCTGTGAGACCCCCATATCATCTCCAGTTGGTCTTTAGAAAGTACCTGTAGCTGGTATTCTTAAGGCTACACATACCTTGGTATCCACTGGGATGGGTTCCCCTCTGTTGGTTCTGGCTCTGAGGTGAGGCCAGCACAGCTCAACAAGTTGCTGAAATATGTCCCTTTCCACCCTGTATCACTCTACTATCTCCAGATCATGTAGCCCCTGGTAAGTTATCCTGGGTCTGACCACTCTTCTCATCCTCCTCCTCAGTCTGAGTTGCTTGTCAGCATTTTCCTCCTCACCACCCTCAGTCTCTAGCACATGCTAATAGATCAGAGCAATAGCAGCCCCTAACATGTTTTGTTAGATTTGTCAGTTTAAAATTGCCCTGAATGTGTATACCAGTGATGTAAAGTTTGTGGGAAAAAACAGATGGAAAGGTGTTTGCATAGTTTATAGTAGTGTGCTGGGCTGCTGCCTGTGTAATTGGCTGATTCTGATACATTCCACCAGCCAGCTATGCTTGTTCTCCTTGATTGCCTTCCTTCTGAAGTTTCCTCTTCCTGTTTCCTCCCCGTTTAAGCCTTGATTCATGCAGCACATTCTCAGTGCTCAAATGTGAACAGTTCTGCTATCTCCTGTGTGTTTTTTTTTTTTTTTTTTTGTTAGGCCCAGTGCCCACCACGCACACCCGTTTAGCTAAATTAAATGCTTCTAAGAAGAACTGGCCCTTCCTAAAAATGAACATGCTCTGCATTTTATGGAATAGGGAAATACAGCCTCAGTTACAACCTCTGCCTTAGCTGTGCTTAGCTAAGGGCAAACACTGGCCACTGAGCTTCTGTGTGCTTACAGCAATCATGACACACAACCTTTTCATGTTAGCTGTTCCTCCTGTCTACACCATGGTGTTAGAGCACCTACATGGTTAGGTGCAGTCTGACACTTAGAAGAAATTTGTGATTCAATATAAATCCCCTCATTTGCATACACCACTGCCTTACTCCTGAGTTACAACACTTCCTTAGCAACCACTATTCCCTGGAATTGTTTTCATTCTACATGCCATTGACTATAATGGCAAAATGCTGATTTCTCTCAAAATTGACCCCCCCACCCTTTTTTTTTTTTTTTTTGGCACAATCCCATTTGCACGCCACTGCCCTATGCTTAAATAGCAGAGATCGGCCAGAAATATAAACTTTTATTTTAAAAATTTTAAACTATTTTTAATGCCAGTGGCCATAAATTTGGCTATTGGCATGCCTAATGAATGGAATACATGCTTTATTTGAGGCTGTTATGCCTCCATTTTCTTTTTTGCAGAAATGTATTCAGCTAGTAACTGAATACATTCCTGCAGGTTACACTATTCCTGCACGGACACCTGCCTGCTTGCTGAATCACTAACTCACCTCATTTGGATGGTTTTCACCAGCAAATGAGGTAATTAGCATAAGGCAGTGGTGTCCATGTAGGAAAAGTGTAGGAGTGCTCGTGCACATCCCGGAAGCCCTTTGCTGAATCGCTCGGCGGACATATTGCCTGCAGCAGCTCCTGCACTATTTCTACACTCTGTGTAGGGTTTAATGAATCCCAGGATACATCTTTTTCTGTTGAACAAGGACTTCCCAACAGGTGATGTGCTGGATGAACCATGAAGCAAAAGATGGGCCCGATATACAGGTGGCAGCGTCTCCACTATGGAAAAAAAGAGGTGCTTCAGCCCTTCTGGAGGACTGTCCTCTGTGAGATGACCCAGAAATGTAATCCATATCTACTGCTAATTAGGAAATGTTTCCATCCAAGGACAGCCCAGAATGCCATATGACCATTATGTCTTTTTGTAAGCATGCACCCACTACAGGCTCAAAAGGGAATAATACCATGACTGCAAACCAACATAGGGAGGACATAGGAGCACTTGAAATCCCATGCCCTCTGCAGGAGTTAGGCAGCAAGCCTTGGGTCTTATTTCCTTCTACTGTTGTTTTTCATGTTAAGAGAGAGTGAAATAATAGAATGATCCCAAAGAGGATATGTCTTCATGGCTGTGAGTTAATAAGAGGGAAAATAGTGCAATGGAAAGTCAGTAATCTTAAGTACACAGATAAAGCACTGAAAGTATCTGGCAACTCAAAGCATCCAGAAAATGTAGTGAAAATAAAGTAATGTTGCTGGTCATGACAGACATTTGAAACTGAGAGAACAGTGAAGCTGTCAGACGACCAAGGTTTTATGAATAAAGTTCTCATTTAATATCACCGACATGCTTCAACTTAGTTATGCAACTTCAAAGCAGTTGTCAGTAAGTAAAATTACAACTGCTTAAGGCGTGCTATATTAGTTTGAGTATGGAGTGAGAGAGAGAGAGATACAGCTATTCTAATTTACATAAGTGTAACTAATGCAAGATCTAGAGGACAAATGATCATCATGGACAGTATAAATAATATGAAGAATTATGGAAAATGTTCCAGGTGTCTTTAAATTATTCTTAATAACTTTTCCAGTATAGAAGTCAAAGGTGATAGATCTTTTTATTTAGTAATTGTTGATTTTGTTGGGATAGAAGTTATCAGTAAAGAAATGATAGCCAGGGATGGCTTTTGTCAAGCATAGAACTAAAACAGGGATTGTTGTGCATAAACGTAAAGAAAAGCAAAAAGACATGGCACATATTTATTTTATCTTGAAATGTGAAGTACAGTTCTTCAAAACATAATATCCTTTGTCAA
The DNA here is from genome assembly GCF_019279795.1 of Protopterus annectens. Lineage (NCBI taxonomy): Eukaryota > Metazoa > Chordata > Ceratodontiformes > Protopteridae > Protopterus > Protopterus annectens. Next base: position 1,052,488,183 of record NC_056744.1, on the reverse strand, counting down.
ACTTATATTAACCACTATCACTAATTAAGAAAGGTTGGCATCTGTTATAAGAGGTGGGAGCATATGTCTAAAACTGATTTTTAAACATTTTGTTTATGTGTTATTTTGAAGTTTATGACCATTCGGATCATTGTATTAATATACAAACAGCACAGTTTTGTTTTAGCAAATAAAACTTCTTTATTTATGGAAAAAAACATTTTGCAATCAAAGTATAAAGATAGCATAATAGAAGGTAAGAAAAGTTATGAGGCACATGTCGGTAAAATGTTATATTAGATAGTCATAAAAATAAACAAGCATAAACCATCTTTACCAGCATAGTTTTAAAATCCATCTACAGAATAGTATCTTTTCTGACAGAAACCATGTGCATATTTAAGAAAAGCCAACAAAAAATAAAAACAAAACTGCTTCAGACAAAAAACACCCTCTCAAGTATGGAACACCAAGGCTGTTGCACAGGTTTTTTTTTTCTTGCCAAAAGATTCTTCTACAGCATTTGTAAAACGATTAAAACAAACTTAGTTCCCCGAGATATTTCTCATTATGCATAGTCATTATTGATAGAATATATTTTGCAAGTCTCATAGGCTCATAGATTAATACTAGGCTAACTACCCTTGTGGGCTATTTTAAACCTAGCCAATTAACACATGTGAGAATCAAACACTGCACCTTGTGTCTATAAGGCAAATACCTTGAACATTATGCCAACTTCCATTTCCTTTTTTTATTGGGGGGGGGTGGCATTGTGGTCTACTTTCTAAGATTCCATGATATCAAACATAACTGAACAAAGGTCTTCAAATGGAAAAAATGAACACATACAGCACTCGGTATAAATACTATGGTGGTATACCTTAGAAAGTCTAAACAACAGTATCACCCACAAGCTAAATAAACCCTTTACATAAGCCAGATAATTTTAAGTTTAAAATAGTTGAAATCAATGATTTTTGCTCATATTGTGGCATCATCCTCGGTAATGGTAATATGCTGCTCAGTGCTAGGCTCATACCAACCTGAGACACATAGCCTAAAATCTCCCAGAATTTTGCAGTACAGTTCATTAATGTTCATAGATTTTACAAAGTCTGTTTTTTTTTTATCGTTTTTGTCACTCTGTTTTTAAACATGTTTCTAAGTAGTATACCCTATTCCTACTGGAAGCGGAAAGTTATATGTTATTTGGTATACACATTTTATGATAATTAAACATTCATATTTTTGGCTGGATGCACCTACTTTTCAAGGGCCTTTGTACCTATTTTCAATCTCTGCAGGGTAAGAGGCATGGACCAAGGATGTAAGAAAACATAATTGCTAGAGCCTTACATTATTGTCTAACTGTTTCTTTGACAAAGTCTATTATCTGATGCATAATATTTGTTAACCCTGACTGTGCATCTTACAAGAGGAATAAATTCGTATAGGTGATGCATGAAACTACCTATATATTGGAATTTATGTTTCCATTAAGTATCATCTAAGTAGTTTGATGATATTCTCTTCTTTTAACATGTTTTCATTTATAGAAAGTCACGACCTTTGACTTATGTTAATGAGCAAGCAGACAGGCAGGCACATGCAGACACACACACACACACACACACACACACACACACACACACACACACACACACACACACACACACACACCAGCACAAAAGCAAGCACACACTTTTTGCAAGTTCTTTTCTAAACTGCAGTTCACATTTAGTTGTTTAAATCTACATGCACACATTTTGCTGTCCTTTCTGTCTATCTGCAATGTTTTCCCAGAACTGATATAACTCTTATTGCTTGCTCATACATTTTTTATTCTATTTTATCAAGAATGGCTACCTACAGGAAACATTTCATTTCTTTAAATGTTCATAGCCCCTGTCTGTACTCTTCCCCTGAGATTTTGGCTTTTAGATATACTTATTTGTGAAGAAAAAAAATGCCGTACTCAAACATTCTGTCAAATCTTCCACATTTTTCTCATCATTGTAAACAATCTTTTGCATCAGTCTTATGGATTACTGAGTTGTCCCCAAGGAGAAATACTTCCATTTCTTGGTCATGCATGATACTTTATGTAAAAACATTCAGACAACTTATCAGACTGAATACCCTTAACAATTTGCCGAAAATCAACTTTTTGCAATGCATGCACCACTTACTGTGATCCTATACATTCTGTTGAGAAGCCATTCTCTTATAAATCTGCACTCCTGTAATAAACCCATATACTAAACCCAGATATTTAGTTTGTTTTGCATTCTACATAATACTTGGTCTTCCAATCAAAACAGCAACAAAATGTTAACTGATGTGTTTCCTAGAAAATTACCTAATTTAAGAGGGTAAGCCATTTAATTTACAACAAAATCCAAATACTAAGGTAGCAAACCTGAAAAACAGGTATTCATGCAGAAACTGGATGCCTTACAAATTTGAACACTGTGGCCTATGCATTCAGAGAATAGCTGCTACAAGTTACTGATGACAAACTGCAGAATAAAAGGGCTCACATATGAGGAATGACAGTTACATTAAGAACATTGTTTGTATAGGTGAGGCACTATAAATGAGTTGTAAAGAACATTTGACACACTTCTTTGTCTCTGCAGTATTCATAGGTATCTATAATGATTCATCAGTGACTTATGATTATTAAATTATCACTGTTGCACTAGGACTCTAATTAATATGTTCTAAAGCAGATTTAAACTATTTATTTATTTATCAAGAGTTTTTTCAACTGGTGTCTTTTTTTAAAGGGGGGATCATCCAAGGTGGTATTCACACTAGAACTCCTCCTACTCTTTTTTTATTTTTCTTTTGTTAAGTTCCATGGGATCTTTTATATCCAAATGAGCTACCAGCATCTCAAGCAGATGGTACATCAGTTTAACATGTCATCCGAAGGAATGCAGACTCATGAATGCCCCCCCCCCCCCCGCTTTATGCTGGACTGGCATATCGTATCAGTATTGGAAAATTAATGCAAATACCTGGTATGGCACTAGAGCTACCACCACCTTCTAATCCTCCAGCATCCAAAGCAAATGTGTTACCTGCCAACGCATTAACATTGTAATAATACAGTATTCAGTGCATCTGAATCAAATCTATAGAACTCACTACACATGAAACAGCAGCAACTATGTTGATCCTTAAAATGTTCAGTGAGTCTTCTTTTGAATACAGGATCTCAAGGATGTTTCTAAAATCAGATGATAGTATCTTCCATTTTGCCAGGGAAAGCTTATGAAATGTTCTCTCGAAAATTTATATTAAATGGGGATATTAGAAGTGAGAGATCATGATCTGTTGCAGATTTAAGGGAATATATGGTATAGTCAATATAGCAGCTAGATGACAGCTGTAACTGTTGTGGAGAAGACTGAAAGTTAGGAAGGCCAGCAGAAGAGCTGGCTAACACACACATAGGGAGTCTCTTACCTTTAACCAGACTTAGGCACTTCTGCTCCATGTATATAACAAGAAGATAGACCTACACATTTTGTTTGTCTCAACCTGGAGCAATAATGTGTTATGATATAACATGAGAGTAGTGGTTGGGAAGGCATGCAATTAGCCATGAATTACTGCAATTTTTTTACAGTTCTCAAAATAAGTAGTGAAAAGTAACATTCTGTGGCTCATAATTCTAAAACTAAGGCAAGGAGCAAAACCAAGACTGGTAGTTGTATGTTTCATGGCTTATAATGAAAAATTAGCAAACTTGAGAGTGTTATGAACTGCATTTGGTCTGCACTACCTAGGTCAAAACATCACGTGAGATAATGATTACTTCCTGAAAACTGTGTAGAAAAATCACATCAATACAAGCATAGCTCAGATGACAGCAAGATATCTAAATAACACGAGCGCTGTTGGAGAACCTCCAGCTTTTAGTCTAATCAGAATAAGTCCTTGCTACAGTGAAACAGGGCTAGAATCTGCTGTTATGATATTAAGCAGTTCACTCTTAACAAGGCAAGGACCATCACTGTGTATATTTTGCCTGAGCTGGCCTTTACATCAGGTGCCATAATGTGACTTCCAGCTGTCCAGCTGATCTTGTCATGTTCAAATCTATCCTAGATAACAGTTGAATAATGTCTCAGTACAGACTGGAGTGAGGGGAAGATAGAGTGGAAAGAGTACATAAAGTTCCAGTACTACCTTTGTTGATGTATTTATGTTGATGGGTTTTTGAGTTCTGTTGCCTACTGTCACCAGGAACCATTTGACAGAGTTAACAAAGCAGACAGCGCACCTTCAAATCCCCTGAATGATCATGTCCTAAACACACATAAGGTGAGGACTCATAATAAATGCACATAACCCTAACTGCCAAATGGAGATACTACAAAGGAAGCCACTCACACTAAGCAACAGGTAATCACAGCAGGCTACCATAAAGATTCTGACCCTAAAATTGAATATGATCCTAACAGAATCAGCCAACTATGCATTAGAGGAGCAAAGAGTGATGTGTTCCCAAGTCTGTATATCTCTTCCTTTTACACTATATACCTTCCTCTCAGAGAACAGTGTTGTGGAATATAGTAGAAAGAATATTTGAATACTAAGGGAACATGGCACAAACGGTGACCCGCAGGTTTGGGGATTAGCATAACAGCTAAGATGTTTACCTTAGAGACCCAAGGTATATGGTTTGATTCTCACATTTGGGGAAACTGACTAAGTTTAAACTGGTCCACACAGGCACGTAACCTATGAACCTATGCTAACAACCCTTAAGACAAGCACGTAGCATAATCTCATACATTTATGCATGTCTGTCAGAACAAGTAAAATATGCATTTTTCAAGGGTTGGGAGTTGGTATAATGGTTAAAGTGATTACTTCACAGACACACATCACAGAGTTTGATTCCCACTTTTGATGAAAATTAGCTAAGCTTAAAATGGCCCTCAAGGGCTGCTAGCCTAGTACTTACATATGAACCTAAGGTAAATATAAAAAATGGAAGCATAATGCTTAAAGCCTAACGTGATTAATAGACTTATGTGCAGCACTCATAATCTAATGAATTGTTAACTTCTACTCCTCAAATTAAATGCTTGGGGTTCAGGGCCATCATCACCACATCAGCACAGTTACATACAGTGTAGTAGGAAATAGTAACTAATTTTCCAAAAGCACCAAAGAAGTTTCCCATCTGCAAACAATGACTTAGTCTGAGGGTGTGGGTGGATCTGCTCCACTTGCCTTCACATTCTTAATAAAATAAAACATTTGTAATTAAAGAAAACACTACCCAGCAATACCACTATCACTTACGAGAGAGATTACCAAAAAAAAAAAAAAGTAAGGACACCAGTTGCCTCATTAAATAAACAAAATCTAATAATGTTCATACTTTCATCTGCACTACTTGGTAAATTAGAAATTGTGCTGCCTTTAAGTATCCATGTTCCCCACAAAGTTTAATTAGAGTCTGTTTTCACTTCTATTTAAAGGAAGTCCAACATACAGGATCTTCCTGCCATGCATCACAGGAATGTTGTTAGTTTTCAAACTGCCCGAGATAGGCCTTATGTAAAAACGCTGTCTGCCTGCGGTTGCTCCTTTAAGGAAGACCATTCTATCAATGAATGAATGAATGGTGAAACTGAATCTCTCACATATTTGACCACTGTGGCCTATGCATTGTCTGTTATCTTTGGAACTACAGCATCATTGTCTGAATTATTAGCCTGCAATCTTTTAATGGCTGGAGAACTGGAATATAAGGTAGATGTCTGACATGCTCTTTTATTTTTATTTTTGTCTGTCAGTCTCTTTGATCTTCATATGTTGGTAATCATTTCTCATCCAGAAGCTCCATAACATCTTCCAGGTGTTTGTAGATTCTGCCATGCTCGAGAAAGGTTACTGCCTTTTTTGTATACTTCCAGTTAACACCTAGATCTCCTTACAGCATTCAGATCTTTTTGGGACAGGCTTCTTTAACTAAGTAACTTACCAGCTAATAACAGGCAGTTTTATAAAGGTCAAGGAGTTATTAACAAAAGGACACCAAGATTGTTAATATAGGATGTCCTGCACTGGTGAAATTAATCACTGTTTGCCAATTTGTATTCATATCTTCAAATTTATGTTCATATTTCATAACTGAGATGTAAATGCTATTGTAGTATATGGTGTGAAATGCTATGGTGGGAGACAGAAACAATTCATTGTCTATGTCCATTTATATCACACTATACCCGATATATTAATAGTTGTTAGTAATTATGAAAATAAGCAATATTTCCATATGTACTTAATACTTCAAAAATTAAGTGATCCACAAATTAATGTATGGCATCAGGTAAAATCTTAGTTGTTGAAGAAAATTGTATTTGATATTTGTAAGATGCACATTTTGAGAGACAGTATTGTATGTGTTGCTAATTAGATAATTAAGCATATGTTTTCATATTTTAATAAATATCTCAACACATATGCAGTCAGAGAGAAAGTTCTTGCTGTCATGTGAAAGCTTATGCATGGTTAACAAAGGTATTCTGACAATATATGCCCTGTTTGCACATTTTCCCAGATATGACATTTGTGAAAGTTAACAAAAAATATAATTCTGGGATTGCGTGCATTATACTATATTGCAGTATTTATGGAAATACTAATACATTGACTATTACCACTGTAAAAAATACTTCTTACTGATAATCTCACAAATTCCAAGACAAGATCACAAACTGTAGACGAACACAAACAAGGCGAAGAACTTCAGAGCTGACTTTCACTAATAAAGGGATGAAGGTTTGGAAAAAGGTGTCTTTGTGCTTAAGTTTGTTCTCAAGAAGTCCGCGATATTAAGGATGAAAGCCCTCAATAAAATTTATTAGCAAAAGTCAGCTCTGAAGTTCTTCACCTTGTTTGTGCTCTTCTACAGTTTGTGGTCTTGTCTTAGAATTTGTGAGGTTTTTGGCATGGAGGATGAAGCTAGTGCTGAACCTATTCTAGATCATTTGCAGAGTATGCAGCAGCAGTTTACTGCTTCAGTGGGGAATTTAACATTGCTTATCAATGAGCCATTGCAGCGTTTGACTAATGTGCCACAGTTGATGAGCCTCCCTGGTTTGCCACAGAGCTCTTTACTTAGTTTGAGCCTTTCTCAGAGCTCTGCTTCCCTAGGTATTACACCAGTTCACAGACCAAGGGCATTGCAAAGCAATGGCATGTCTTCTACTGTGGATGCTTTTATACTTCTGAGAAACAGCAGTGGGGTTTCTGTAATCTTCATTATGTTTTGAATGCAAGGTTTCAGTGGGACTCTGTGTCACAAGTTCAGGGAGTTATTTTAGGGTTCCTGGACAAACAACTTAAAGCTTTTTCAGACTTAGTTTTCAAATATAGAAATCTGCAACTTGAATGCAGTTACTTGAGGGAATATTTGCAGCTTGAAATAGCTCTGAAAGGCCTGCAGTACTGGAAGTATTTGACAGGACTAATAATGGACTCCTTGTTACACACTGAGTTGCTACAATTATTTAATCGGCATGGTTGTGAGCTTTTAGATCTCCCCATAAAGGACTATGAGAGACAAATGGTTGGTTTGCATATGGATATAGAAAAATTGGATAATAGTATACAGAATGATTTGTTGTTTGAGACTAAAATGGAACAATATAACCTTTTGTTAATGAATGTTGAAGAAAAATGTTGGTGAAATTCAGAACAAAAAAGCCAAGAACTTTGCTAGGGATAGGTCTGATTATGAAAATGGCTATGCATATCCTCCCCCTCTGAGTGGAGGTTTATGTAGTAGCAATATTAATCATGCAATTATTCAGGAAAATTTAGAAGAGGCCCAAGGGGAGGACCCTTTAGAAAATCCCCCTTTAAGGAGGTCCAAGAAACTAATAGAACAGAGGGGGAGAAACCAGACCAACCATGCCTTTGTAACTCATTGTCAGTTGTATAAACTCCAGTCAAGAGGGAGGGGGAGAGGCAGAATGACCTCATGGTGGAATAGGTCTTACATGTATGTCAAGTTATTTTTAATGACCATGGAGATTTTAAGATGTATAATTGCACTACTTTGGAAATCAATACTGCTTGGGCTAATCTATTTGAACATGGCTTAACTGTTGTTCTAGTTAGGAAAGCAAAATAGAAGTAGTATTGTTGCAGTTTAATCTCTTTTTAAGGAAACCTAACTGTGCATTTTATTTTAAAATTAGTGTTGGGCAAGAAAAGGTAATGGTTAATAGTATTAAGAGGCCTAGCACTTTTATTCCTCCAACCCCACCCAATGGTTTCTTTATTTGAGAAAATTTGAGAATGGGAAATCAGGAAAAGTCCCCCCCCTTAGTATTCAGGGGGAATATAATCTTGGTAAGGATGAAAGTGCTTTATTAAAAGAAATAATAGGGAATGAACAGATTAGAATTATAAAACCTGATAAGGGTGGGGACTTGGTGGTTAGCATCATAAATCATTATATCACTAAGATGTTAGACATGCTCTACTCTGATACATATGAGGAGAACTCTGTTAACCAAATGACTATAGCTTACAGGGACATATAATTAAACCTTGAGGAAATGTTATTCAACCAAGAGATTACTACGGAATAATTTAATTTTGTATTGGTACATAACTCTAAGACTCCCACCATTTTTGGCATCCCCAAAATACACAAAAGCCTCACTGACCCGCCTATTTGTCCAAAACTGGATGCTAAAACTTCAATGACTTTTTGCGTAGCTAAATATATTGATTGTAGTAAAAAAGATATTTTTCATAATAATCCATATCTATTGAAAGATTCATGGGATTTTCTATCTAGAATTTTGAATAAATTATTTAGTGAAGAATTGAAATTTGTCACTATTGACATCCAAGATTTATACTCCGTGATATCTCAAGGCGTAGGTATAGATTGGTTCTATCAGTACCTTTGCCTTTACATTGAAGTAGGTAATGATAAAGTTTGTTTTCTTAGGACCTTTATGAATGACTTCTTGATATTTGAGAACTAGTTGTTCAGACAGAAAACTGGCATGACAACTGGGGTAGTTTGTGCCCCAGTGTTTGGTAACACCATTCTTTCATTTTGGAAGATGAGCTTTGTCATAAATTCTGATTTTAAGGAAAGTTGGGTTTACCATGGATGTTTCATTTATGACCTAGTGTTTTTTGGAAGGGGGGGGTGAGGCTAGATAAAAATAATTTTTTTGATTATTTGCATACTACGACCAATTTTTTTAAAGTTCATGATAAATGTTCAAAGTGAATCGGTTAACTATTTGGATCTAACTTTTAGACTTAATACAGAAAGGAACTGTTTAATTCAACCACATTTCATAAACCTATGTACTCCAGTTCTTTTCTCCATTTTGAGAGCATGCATCCTGTGCATCAGAAAAAGTCCCCGGTGAAGGGACAATGTGCAAGATTAGCCAGGATGATTACGGATTAAATGGATTTTTCTTTTGAATGTGGGAAAATGAGGAGGATGTTTAGTAAGAAAGGTTACCCGGAAGCCTTCTTGATGAATATATTTAATGAAGTTATGGAAAAAAGGACTGGGTATTTTACTCCTCTCTTGGGATGTAGAGTTAGTGTCCCACATGTGTATGAATGGGAAGTTACTCATCCCCAGGAGTTTGCTAAAGTATTAGTTTTAAACTTTAATGCTAATTTCTAGATTTATAATCGAGAGAAATTGGAAACGGTTTGGGGTAGACTGGCAGTACTTGGATGTTGTAGGTAAAAAGCCTGTTATTGTTTATATAAAGGATTTATGCTTTAAAATGCTATTAGAGTACCCTGGCAGGCCAAGTTATGAGGGTAAGAGGATCAAATAAAGTCACTGTGCCCAGTGTTCATATATTATGGAATAGTCTGTTTTTTTGGGTGAGGGATATGGAGAGGTTAAATTGCATAATAGATTCTACTGAGGTAGAAAAGTGGTGGTGTATATGGCCATGTGTATAACATGTAAGGCATTTTATACTGGTAAGACGAAACTCATTTTAAGGAAGAGAATTTACTAGCATTTCTATGATATAAAAAGTAAACATGAAAGTATTGCTTTACCTACGCATCTGGAACAAAATCCAAGCCACAGTTTCAAATTTACTGTTATTGATCAGGTCTGTTTGGGACAAAGGGGTGGACCAGTGGATCAATTTTTAGAATACCAGGAGTTCAAGTGGCTGTTGATAACTAATGCCACTAGATACCCTGGTCTGAATGAGGCTACCTCTTTGACAAGTGTTTTGAAATTAAAATCTGGATATTTTATGCCTTAAAAAAGTTTTAACAATATTTATTAAAAGGATTTTATAAATGCAATTTAAATAGTGTATACTATAGTTAGGTTTTATGGTGTTTTAATGTAAATAACTTCATGTATGTGTGTTTGCATGTTATATATTGTATATACCTTTTTAGACCAATTGTTTAATAATTAGTTTGTTGCCATGGTTATTCATTTATTGACTGAAGGGAGGGGATGAAGGTTTGGAAAGTATAAAAGGTATGTATGTGCTAATCAAGTTTATTCTGAAAAGGTCCATGATATTAAGGACGAAAAAGCTCAATAAAATTTATTAGCAAAAGTAATCTCTGAAGTTCTTCACCTCATTTGTGTTCTTCTTACTGACAACATTGCTATTCATACAATTATAACAGTTTTTAATGTTGGGACAATATTTACATTTGTTTATGCTTTTTAATTTTTTTTTCAGCAAATGCTCTGGAATGCAAAGATGTGTTTAGAGGTGTGTCATTCCACACAACAAGGGAGTTAACGAGTTAAACTGCTCTGAGGACAGAGTAGTACCTTTGATGACCTTGGCATGGACAATAGCTGTAATGGGTTACCGTATTTTTGGGTGGACTCTTGTATTACATTTTTAGATAAACAAGTGAGCTACTGCAGCTCATAGTAAATCCACAACTTAGAATTCTTCATTACATAACAAGTATACTAAAGGACTCATAAGAAAAATTTAGTGGTGTGCATTCTGAGGCATAGCTAGATAGCCAGAGACTACTCTGTAAGCACTGATAGCTGGTTAAGCCCCTATTCCTCCTAATAATTGGCATCATGCTGTTCTTCTATGAATGATCATGTTTTAGTACATGGACTGCAGGTAGCTGACATTCTACATTTTTCTGTCTGCAAATCATGGAAATTGTTGTCAGACTGCATTAATGAAAACGTCTAGAAATCATATATTTTGGCAGGATTTAATATGTTTGTCTTTTTAGGAAATTTTCAAGTTCAAATATCCCAAGAAAATAGTGGGATTATTTCCACAGTGGTAAAGTACTATACACTAGTCTGGAATGCGTTTTGCATTTAACCTTTAAGTTTGTTCGCTCAAACTCACAAAATATACAAATATAATTTTGTGGTGTCAGACATTCAGCTGAAATGCAGGAATGCTTATGTTGTACATATCGACCAGACATGATATCAGCAAAGTAGTAGTCATACAGCACAATGTTGAATACTTGACATGATTATTGTGCAATAATAGATAACTATCCACTGTCAAAGTGCCACAGTCAGAAGCTATTAGTGATCAAAAAGGCATCCACTCAAAAGCTAGCATGATCCACTTGGTTTCAAAGTGTGTGTCACACACATTCATCATAGGAAACACATAGTGTGCGCAGTCAGTTCATGATAGAACGTTAATGGAGGCATTACTTTAGTAACATGAATAATTCTGAATATTAGGTGCAGAGATGCTATCATCATTACAGTAAGGTATCATAGAACACTATTGGGATGACATCTGTAAATATTGTAAAAGATATACTCACCCACCTCCTCAGTGTTACAGTACAGGGCATGTTACTCCCTCCCACTCCCATCCCACAGGTGAGCAGCATTAGCTGGTGTCTGTCCCCTTAAGGAGATAAATGACAGTGTATATCAAATTGTAACTGATTTTATATGCCTACACATACCATATACAATATATTTTTTAAAGTAATAAACCATACCATATATGTGATACCGTTTGCTAAACTTATCTTACTCCTCCTTTTGTACACATTTGCAACTATTTGTAAATGGGAGAGTGAGTCAAATGTCAGCACATGACATTTTAAATATGAATAAGGAAGATGAGTCAACATGCATCACATTAGAAGAGGCAACCTACATCCATGAAAGCATAAGGTGTGCCCAGAATGATGGAATTATTGCATCAAACTATGACATCACAAAAAAATAAAGGCATGCTTAATATCAATGGGTATTTGAACTAAAAACAGAAACAGGTAAACAGAAAGACTAATTACGCATGTATAAAAAATTCAGGAAAAAGTGTTAAGGGTTAGTGATATCTGTAAGTAGGTCTGATGGTGAGGAATTACTGAAAATTATACCTCATCAACACCCATTTGACCCAACACAAGTTGTGATAGTCTTGTTGTCATCCAAGATAAAACTTGGAGCAGAGAAATCCTTTGATATGCTTGTAATTGTGGTAGAAATGCAATGGCTTTCATATCTTCTTTGGCATCTGTGCTTCTGCCAAATAGGAGAACACTTGTGCAAGCAGTTAACAGACAAAGGAAGAACTATATGCTGGGTTTCATCTCATACATACCCAATTTAGATGCAGAGATATGTCCACTTGGAATCTGAAGACTGGTTCTTTGAGACACAAGCAATACCATGACGGTATTACTGGGCTAAATGTAGTGCTGATCACAACTGCATAAAACAACGATGATATTTACTCAGGTATTATTTGGATGATAGATGACATGTACATGAGTCCGAGTCTTGTCAACAACTCTATACACTACACAGTTTTATGAAAAATGGCATAAATGACAAATGTGTACCTCTTGTGAATGCACTAATAACAATTAAGTCATACAGGGCATATAACACACTGTGGCAAATTTTGGTTTTTTGCTTGCACTAATGTTGGCTATGTGACACAGGTAACATATATTAACCTGTATTTTGAAACTGCAGCATTCCAAGGTCTGTGAACGAATATGCCAGAAGCAATACATAAAGGATGTTATTTCCATTTTGCTCAGAACATTTGGTGCAAGTTAAAGAGTTCTGGCCTTATATCTCTTTATGGACATAGTTGTGACTTTCAATTTTTAGTAAAACAATTAGTGTTGCTGTGATTTTTACCCTCCACTGAGATAAAGCATGCCTATGAAATAATCAAGCCCAAGTTTCCCATGGAGTTTGCTCATGTCAGATATTTTGAGGAATACTATCTTTATGAGAAAGTGTAATAGGTGACTGGTAGAGTGAGTGTCATCACCAGGTACGCACCGTTTTTATTAAGTTTTTGGAGTGTATGTGAATTAAATGAATACTCCTTCCCAAGTGCCCAGAATGTAGTTGAAGACTGGCACAGGTGATTTATATGTTTGCCAGGATGCCATGCAGTGGATTTGAGAGCTGTTGGGTTTGCCATCATTCCAGAGCAGAACAGAGTGGATAATATATGTCTTTGTCTGCAGCCAGATGTTCCAGGCACACTAAGAAGAAGATCCATTAATAATCAGGTGAGGGTGTTTAAGAACATATGAAAAAGGAAGTATGACTACAATTTAACAGACTATTTCACTGTCTTAGAATCCTTAGTTTGTCTTTGAGGTACCTCCATGTGCATATATCTCTACTTACAGTGTTATATTACACTTATAAAGTCTACTCAGTATACAAATGTTTTCTCAGTAAAAGGCACTTCATTTGTATTTTGGAATTACCCTCACCGTTTTATTTATTTGATTGAAGATGCACTATGGGTCGCACACTTAATTTCCAGGCAACATGGTGAATCTGTTAGTTGTGTGGCTCATATCGCTTCACAGTTTCAGTTTGAGACATAAAGTGCAGTTGCAGTTTGCTTTTTTCATACATAAGTTTGGATATTTTACATCCACTTGTCCAGCTTAATGTCATTGCCAGGTGTAACGTCCAGTTGATATCCCACCTGACTGACACTAATTAATGTGACTTCCCTTACAATCCTGTGTCAGTATCTAAGGAGCTTCAATCCTCACTACTTACTTTAATGTGAGACTGTCATTTAAATAGGAATAATATTTCAGAACACACTCTATAATCTGGCACTGGACTGTATACTTCTGTCCACCCCTAATGTGACTCCTTATTACACACTTTAAAGCAATGTATCCCAGTTTAAGACCTCTGATACACTCACACTCAAAGTAAATTTAAATCTCACACATCCAAACACTTCTGGGAAAACCTGACACAGATTTCTAGCTGTGTCCCTTCCCCAAAATAATACAGTAATGCTGCCACCAATCAGATTATCTTCATGCCCTTCTAAAGGGTTGTCCAATTATGAAAATTAAATATCAAAATAAATGACAGCTATGACCAGAACTGGCCAGGACTTTGAGGTGACCTGGGGAGTATCAAACAGGTATAAGTACTCTCTGATCTCTAAAGAACACAAAGCTGTTCAAATAATCACCTAGCAACAAGGAACGTTATACTGACATCATCCACTGTTCAGCTGATTCTCCACAATTTGTACTTTAGAGTTTCCCTCTCAAACATGCACAATTAAAAATGTATCAAACACTGACAGATTCTTTAAGCATTCTGTATAATCAAGGAGATACTCAACAATTTAAAAATGTATTTACATTTTCACAATTAGACATACTGGCATACAATACACATTCATCTGAGAATATACACAAATCTCCTACCAGACATGCTAACACAGATGACAGTGTTTTCATTTTCTTCACATTTTGTCTCCCTTATAACTCAAGTGACCCTTGAAAACTGATGCTTGACAAAAAATAGGTCTTCCTGGAAATATTAAACCAATCCTCTCCCGGACAATCCATCCACATTGGTATTAACTCCACTGCGATGTTGTATGGTCATATATGCTTGCAATCCTAAACTCCACCTCAGTAACTTGGCATTTTGCTTACTGACCCTATTAAGCCATGTTACAGGGTGATGGTCTGTGAGTACAGTGAATTTTCTCCCATAAAAATTGGGCTGCACCTTTTGCAATGCCGACACCATGGCCAAACACTCTTTTTGCATTGCTGCATAACACTCTTCTCTAGGTTGGAGTCTACAGCTCAGATATGCCACTGGGTGCTCTTCTCCTTCTATGTAAACTTGGCTAAGTACAGCCCCCATCCCCATGGAGGCTAAGCTCTCTCAACCCAGTACTGACGCAGTCAGTCAGGAGGAGAAGGTAACCACACACACCACATATCCAGTCTCACATAGATCTATCGAAACAGCAAACCAAACACATAAACACACCCAAACATACTCAGAGGCTCTAAATAAAAATCTGCCCAAGCAGCAGAGCCCTCCAAAGCAGACATCCAAGCAACTGCTACCTCACAACAATACTCATGTATCACATAGTTCACAAAGTCAATGTGCCACACAGTCACAGCCCTTAAGGCTAAACAACACACCTAATACACTTGTAATAGGTGACTCTATTGTCAGACACACTGACGTCCAACTCACCAGGCTGAACAAGGAGAAGATCACTGTAAGCTGCCTGTCAGGTGCCAGGATCCGCCACATAACACAAGCACTTAGGTCTATCCAAAGCAAGTACAAATATGACTCCGTCATTGTCCATGCTGGTGTGAATGACCTGAGACGTACCTCCCTGGACTACATGAAAAGAGACATAGAGGAGCTCTCTGATCATGTAGCCCAGGCCTTTATGACCCTGACCTTAAGTAGCATCTTACACTCACCAAGAATGATGCCACAGTATAAAGACAAAATGATCAATTTTAACAATTGGTGTCATTCAAAGGGGATCCAGTGTCTGTCAGCCTGGGATGACATGCTAGACAAGCCACATTGCTTCGCTAGGGCTGGCTTGCACCTGTCAACCCCTGGGCTTTCGAATATTGGCTAAGGCTCTTGCCACCACCATAGTGCCTTTTTTAGGCAAGGCTCAAAAGACAAACCCACCTCCATAGACAACACAAAGAAAAAGAAACTAAGGGTAATGCTGCTCAACACCAGAAGTCTAAACCTCAAGATGCATGCACTCGAGGCTCTCCTCATTATGGAGAATATCGATATCTGTGCAGTAACAGAAACCTGGTTCAAGGCTCTCGAGAGCACCCCAGCACTACCAGGTTATACCTCATACCATGCTTTTCAGCCCCAAAACTTGGACCGAACCACAAAAGGAGGGGGAGTATCCATATTCATCAAAGATACCCACACCTCCAGGTTAGTGGCACTGCAAGAAGCATTGGAGACCATCCATGTGCAACTAACAGTGGGCAAAATTGCCTTTCAGTTTGTAGCCTGCTACAGACCACCCTCCCAAACTCAGGAACCCCACTCGGCTTTCCTGAGAACACTGGAGAATATGAAGGTCTCTCCAAACACCATTATATTGGGTGACTTCAACTACCCAAACATAGACTGGGAGCACTACTCAAGTCCCAACACCCTCGCCCAACGGTTCCTAGAATTTATAAACTCAAATGCTATGGAACGACTGGTCACCACTCCCACAAGAGGGGAAAACATATTGGACCTGATCATCACCAACATGGGGACTCTATGTTCCATACCAGAGGTATACCCCTCATTGGTAAGATCTGACCATAAATTAATCGCACTGGACATCCATATCCCATCCCCACCCCAGCCAAGGAAACCACAGTGAAGAACTTCTCAAAAGCAAGCTTCACACTTCTCAAAACTGAGGTGGAATCCTTCAAAGCCCCCGGGCCAGTGGAAAATATGTCCCAAACCGCAGAATCCTTTACAAATGCATTCTATGGACACCTACAGGAATGCATGGATTGTGGTATCCCAAATAAAACCAAGACTCACTCCTCCAAAGGCAGGAGACCTGTCTGGTGGACCCCGGCCATAAATAAGATATACAACAGAAGGAGGAAGCTACTACATGATAGAGCAAAATCCCAAAAAGGGAAGGCATCTCTGATCAGTACTAGCAAGAAACTACGATCCCTCATAAAATCATCTAAGGCCAGCTTCGAAAGAAAAATTGCAGAAGAAGCTAAAGATAATCGCAAGGCCTTCTTTAGTTATGTCAGGAACCTGCGTGGCAACTCCCAGATATGCTCTGAGTTAGTGCAAAATGACAAAAAATACACCGAACCCACAGACATTGCCAACATCCTGGCAGACAGGTTCAGTGCAAACTTCTTCCCCCCTTTCCCCCCAAAAGAGCAAATGTCTATCCCAACAGAGTGTAGCCTCCCTGACATCACAAATGCACAGGTGAGAGCTGCCTTCTCCAAAGCAAAAAACACAGCATCAATGGGACCGGACGGTGTCCTGGGCTGCGTCTTACATGAGCTCCAAGAAGAACTGAACCCTCACATAAAGTCACTGTTCAATCTCAGCCTTACTTCAGGATATGTACCCAAGGAATGGCATACAGCAACAGTGGTCCCACTCCACAAAGGTGGTGCCACAACGGACCCCGGAAACTATCACCCTATAAGCCTGACTAGCCTGGTCTGCAAAGCTATGGAGCGTATCATCATGGAACTCATAAACAAAGACATTGGGAACCTCCAAACACTGGATCCTACCCAATTCGGCTTTGTCAAGGGCAGATCTTGCCTCTTGAACCTGGTAGACTTCTTTGAAACAGTCACCAAGGCCATAGATGAAGGGAAGGTAGTCCACACAGTCTACCTGGACCTCGCAAAAGCCTTCGACACAATACCCCACTCAGGCATCATAAATAGGCTCACCAGCTTAAATATCAACCCCTATGTCACAAGATGGGTTGCAAACTGGCTCAGGGATAGAACCCACATGGTCAGAATTGCAGGTGCCATGTCAGACTCTAAACCAGTTACAAGTGGCATCCCACAAGGCTCAGTCCTGGAACCTCTCTTGTTTGGTATATATTTCTCTGAGGTACAGGCTAACACGGGAGGACTATGGCTGACCAGGTTTGCAGATGACTGCAAACTGGGTGCCACAATCAACTCACCAACTGACACAAGCATCCTCCAAAAGGGTTTAACACAGATGGATAACTGGTGCCAGAGCCATGGCCTAAAGCTAAATGCCAAAAAGTGCATAGTCATCCCCTTTGGGAAAAACAAAGTGCCCACAAATGACCACATAGGTGGTAATCCATTAAGTACGGAAGAAGTAATTAGGGATTTGGGGACCCAAGTAGATAGCAATCTCTCCTTTGACAATCATGTTGCCAAAGTGGTTAGAAAGACCTTCTATATAGCCCACCTTATCACGGAAGGTTTCACATCTAGATCAAGAGAGGTCGTTGTGCCCCTCTACTCATCACTCATCAGGCCCATAATTGAATTCAATGCCCCCTTTGGGATGTACCTTACCTGACACCTGCAGCAACTGGAAGGACCCCAAAAGTGTCTCACCAAGAGGATCAAGGGACTCAAACAGATGCCCTACGCAGTTAGGCTAAAGAAACTCCTGCTCTACTCGGTTGCTTACCGCCTACTCAGAAGCGATCTGTGCCTGATGTATAAAGCCATGTCCAACCCAGAATTAATGGACATGCTCCACCTCAGGAAATCCAAATCCCTTAGAGCTGCACGCTCCAGGGACTTAAACCTCAGCACAGAAATAAATAGGACATGCTGGAGGGACAGATTCATATCCCAGAGGCTCCCCTCACTCTGGAACAAAATCCCAATCCATGTTAGGCAGAGCCCCTCAATAACCCTCTTCAAGAGAAATCTTGACGAGTGGATGGGAGATCGTAGGTTTACCCCTGGGATCTCTTCTGTGTCCCTACTAGACAGAGGCACAGTAAACTAATCTTAAAAGGGCTATCTTCTGTGACCTACTATACAGAGGCACAGTCAACTAATCTAAAAGGGTGGTGAAAGCCAAACACACTCTGGCTAGGCTTATAAATGCCCTAGGGCAGACAGCCTAGTATCAACCTATGAACCTATGATAATTTGAAGCATCCACCTGTACAATAAATTCTGTATTGTAATCTGGGCTGGCTAACACAGGGAGTCCTCTCAAAATCTCCTTAAATTTATGGAATGCCAGTTCACAATCTATGGTCCAGACTACCTTGTCTGGTTTATTCTTCCTAGTTAGGTAAGTAATGGGTGCAGCTATGGTGGTGTAATTGGGCACAAATTTCCTGTAGTACCCCGCTGTCCCTAGAAATGCTCTTGCATGTTTCTTAGTAACAGGAACTGGCCACTCTTGAATAACTCCCACCTTGACAGGTTCTGGCCTAATTTTACCACTTTCCGCTCTGTGTCCTAAGTAAGTGACCTCTGCCATACCCACTTGACACTCACTGGGTTTAATGGTTAATCCTGCCCTACTTAATCTTTCCAAGACCTCCCTAACATGTTGATCTGTAAATGCCTGTAGCATAGTCTTGAATGTAGAGTTTAACCTCTCCACAAGACCATTAGTCTGGGGATCATAGGGGGTGTTCTTTAGATGTTTCACCCCACAACACTTCCACAGACAAGTCAGCAGGTCTGACATGAAGTTGACACCTCGGTCAGTCAGTATTTCCTTTGGAAAATCTACTTTCTAGCAAACCATTTGCCACCTTCTCTGCCTCAATAGACACAGATCCACTGCCTCAGGATATCTGACAGCATACTCTACTATCACCAAGATGTATTTCTTTCCCGTAGAACTTAGAGTACTCAGGGGTTCTACAATATCCAGCACCACTGTCTGATATGGCTTTTTGATAACAGCCAAAGGCATTAATGGAGCCTTAGCCTTGTCCCCTGCTTTACCAACTTTTTGGCACTGTTCACAAGTCCTATGGTATCCTACTACATCCCTCGTAATCCAAGGCCAAGAAATTTTGCATAATACATCTCTTAGTATTTCTTATGCCCATATGACCTAAGAAAGGAATGTCATGTGCTATGGCTAAGAGTGGCAAATGGTAAGTTCTAGGCACTGCCAACTGCCATATTACTTCACCTTCTAGACCACCTCCAGGAGTGCACTCTCTGTAGAACAAACTTTATTCCAGTATGCAGACTCCCTTTCCCTTGAGCCTCAGATGCCTCCTTAGCTATCTCCCTCAAGCTTTGTAAAGTATAATCCATAACCTGAGTCTGTCTCACCTCTACCTTCATGACCTTCCCCATCTCCACTTCTGCAGGAAGCCTAGTCACTTCTAACAGCTGTGCCTTGGGTAGCACCACTCACCTCAGTCCAAGCAGTCACTGTGTCCAAGAGGACATTAGTACCCACCAGCAGCTGTGGGTCACATTCAGACTGACTGCTACCAGATAGCACCTTCTCTAAAACAGCCACCACACCAATCTCAGCATCAGGTATAAGATCTTTCTGGGTCTCTCCCAGACTACCAGACCTGCAGCCTTTCTCCAAGCCTGAGTGCATATCACTGCATGTACACAATGTACTGCATCATCAAAGTCATTCTCTATCAGGACATCTGCAGAAATATGCCTAGTTGCTTGCTTCCTCTTCCAACCTCCCAGTCAAGATGAACCCTACCCAAAGGTGTTTGGAACATGTTCCCCTCACACCACTCAGACTGGAGTGGACTGCCCAAGCAAGTACTGCTTTTCTATAACTACTGCAGGCCTCACAATGGTTATATCAGAAGCTGTGCCCTCTTAGCAGTTACCTGTTTACCATCTACTAAGATTGGATATACATTTTGGTGATAATTTGGCAGCAGAGTTCTTTCTAAACAACTTACCACTGGCAATTTGTCATCCACACCTACTGGCCCCATCACCTTCTCTTTATCACCTTGCCTTGATGGACATTGGCTGCTATGTGTCCCTCTGGTTACACAGACATCTTATCCCTAACTGTGTACTTGGATTAGTAGTTTTCCCCTATTACTGGTGTACTCTGTTGAAATGGTTTAGACTGCCCCCGTGGGGTTTCTTATATCTATGTGCAGCAATGCTCTGCTTGCCAATTAGAGATCACCTTTTCTCCCCAACTCCTCTACAGAGTTGCACTCATGGTCTGCTAACCAGACTCTCATGTTATCAGGCAAAGTACAGAGGGCTTGTTCCCTCACCAAAAGGTCTTCCAGTCCCTCAAAAGTGGTGACCTGATACAAAAGTGGTGAACTGATACCCACACATCCATCTGTGAAAGTAAGTACTTGAGCTGTGACTGCAACCAAGGCTGAAATCATTGATTCCTTGATCAGGTTGGCATGCACCAGTCCTCTGGCTTCACACTTCTTAGTCAACTGGATCTTTGTCAAATTGTTAAAGTCTTCTGCTGACATCCTTCCCTGATATCCCTGACTATCTAACTTAAAAAAAAAAAGTAAAGAAAACTGTGGTGGATCGAAATTCTAAATGGTTACCTTGTGGCTATCAATAGTACTTACATTAATGACAACTACCCACACGCTATTGGAATCCAATTAAAAATCCCACTAAGCTGCCTTCAATAAAAATGTGGCATCTGGCTAATATCCTACTGGACTGCCAACAATTAAATGCAACATCTGGCCAATATCCCACCAGACTACCACCTAGGTCAGTAACTAAGGAGTCTCAATCCTCACTACTAACTCCAGTGTGAGAGCGTCACAGAAAATACCAGAGCACAGAGTAAAATTCCACAGTTTCCCTTAAGAGCACAACAGGAACATGCTCTATAATCTGGGACTGTACTGTATTCTTCTTTCCATCCCATGTAACTCCTTATTACACTCTTTAGAGCAATGTGTCCAAGTTTAAGATCTCTGATACACTCACACTTAAAGTAAATTTAAATCTCACACATCCAAACACTTCTGGGAAAGCCTGACACAGATTTCTAGCTGTGTCCCTTCCCCAAAATAATATGGTAATGCTGTCACCAATCAGAGTGTCTTCATGCCCTTCTAAAGGGGTGTCCAGCTATGAAAATTAAATATTAAAATAAATGGTAGATATGACCAGAAGTGGCCAGGACTTCGAGATGACCTGGGGAGTATCAAACCAGTATTATAAGTACTCTCTAATCTCTAAAGAACACACTGATTTCCAGCCACAATGTAAATTAATGAAAAACATTTAATAATAAGTAAAATGATTACAAGAATATAATTTAATAACTTTCAATAAATGCCATAATTCATTCACCAGAAATGTAAAATTAAACTGCAGGATAGAAGTCCATAATTTTCGAAAAACTCTATCTGAATAACTAAACTTTCCTAATCTAACTATAGAATACTGTCCCTGATCTAATCTAAAGCATAACAGCAAGGCAAAGGCAGGCTTACAGTTTTTGGTGAGTTCCCTTTTATTCAGATATCACTGCACAACACTGTAACTGACTGCAACTCTTCACAAATTGCTCAACACTTGACTAACTGCTCTGTACTTGACAAACTGTACAGCTTAACAGTCTCAGCTGTCTTATTTTAAAAATAACAGTCAGATGTTTGAAAAAGTTCTTCCTCCTGTCAATCAGCTGTTCAAATAATCAACTAGCAACCAGGAACATTCTAATGACATCACCCACTGTTCAGCCGATTCTCCTCAGTTTGTACTTTAGGATCTCCCTCTCAAACATGCACAATTAAAATGTATCAAAACACTGACGCATTCTTTAAACATTTTGTATAAACAGGGAGATAAGCAACATTTTAAAAACTTATTTACATTTTCACAATTAGACATGCTGGCATACAATACAAGTTCATATGAGAATATACACAATTCTCCTGCCAGACATGCTAAAACAGATGGCAGTGTTTTCATTTTCTTCACAACAGGCAAGATTTTGTTATACCTACTAACAATTACTTTGTTGAACCCAACATCCTCCCATGGACTAATGCACTCCTTTTGTTACTTGCGTTATATATCTTTTGTGGTGCTCACAACTTGGTAATCTGTTATGTATACAACATTTACTACTTAGCATATAATGCAGATCTAGTAGTCATGTTATGTATAGTGTGGTTGTTGATATGGAGGGTTTTGTATTCATACTTGACTGCGGTGTCATACACTATGCCTCTGATGAATATGTATTGTTTTGTTGCTGATAACCCAGCTTTCAATGTTCTGACACATCAGTGCATTTTACATTCAACTCCATTCCATTCAACAACCTTATGTAAACATTTCCACAGTCAAACATTTGTAGGCTTGACCAGGGTTGGGAGGGTGGCTTAATGGTTAAGGTGTTTGCCTTACAAACACAAGGTGCAGGATTTGAGTCTCACAAGGGATAATTGGCTAAGCTTAAAATGGCTCGCAAGGGCAGTTGCTTAGTACTAATCTATGAACCAAGTATTTGATACCCAGTATCAGAACACTGATTTGAAAATTATTCAAAATTAGAAAAATATATCGCAGTAAAGATTTGTATACATAAAAAATACTATGTTATGAATTCAGACCAGAGTATCTTTATATCTCGTTTTGAAATCTGTATTATTTAATAATGAATTGAGAAGAATTTAAAGTTTTTCTTTAGGAAGAAGAAGGCAAAAAAACATGTATAATCATAAATACTGAAATACAGCAATACTATGCTAATATTGTGAAAAAAAAATCAAATTCATTGTTTTGTAATAGTGTTTCTTCACCTGTTTAATCACAACCATTTTTTTAAGTCCTAATGACTGTCCAATAGCATATTTTGCATAACATTTGAGCACTTTATAAACAACATGTAAAAGCTTACCAACGCCTTAAACAGTTGTCAAACAGTTGTTTGTGCACTGTCTGGAAAGACACTTGATTATTTTAAAGATATTTTAATTATAAAAAAGATGTGTGTGGCTATTGCTATTCTTATTTTTATTTCTCCTTGTACTTGTAGTCAGTAAAGAAGTCATTGTTCTGGCATGACAGGGCTGCTGTGTGTTTCTGTGAAACTTATTCTGCATGCGTGAATAAATCCTTCCATATTTACTGTGGTCATTATCATCTTTTATCATAATCATCCATCTGAAATATATAAAGTCAATAAATTCTATGTAAATGATAGTCATGGAAGCAGCCTCTGGATGAAAATGACTAACTACGGCTATTATTTGATCATAGTCAAAAAGTTATTGATCAGGCTTGGCATAACTACTATTTGCTGGAATGAGACAATTGAAATACATATTATTGCAGTAATTACTTTTCTGATTTCATCACAAATCAGATATCTGAAATGTGCACAGTCAATATGTTACTATCACTGGTCAGTGTAGAAACAGTCTGTGCATGAAAGTGACTGCCCCTGCTGTTGCTTGATCACAGTTCAACAGTTACTGATCTGTCTTGGTAGGAGCATTGTCAGTGTGTGTGTCTGTGGGTGAGTGTCTGTGTGCGAGTACCCACATGCATATCTATGTGTGTGTCAGCATGTGTATACAAAATGTGTGTGTGTGTGTGTGTGTGTGTGTGTGTGTGTGTGTGTGTGTGTGTGTGTGTGTGCTCATGCACCTTGAAAGGGTCTGACAGTATATGGATTATCTCTCATTATGGCTTGCGTTTCTGGACATTTTATGTCATCTGCTCACAGTAAGAGTAGGTATGCACTATCTGAATTGGAAAATGGGCAAATATGACTATGGCAGACTATGGGAGAAAAGAGCTCCAACTAGTATTGCTGAATTTTATAAAAATAGTGAAGACACAGCAATGTCTTTACTTTCTGTGAGTTATCTAATTTTATAATTTCACAACAACCTTATTGCAAATGTCTTTTATGTTTACTTTACATCAGGTATGCATATTTTCTTTCTCTTACACAGAGAAATATAAATAAATTAATAAGCTTTTTGGCAATCTGAAATTTTTCATTATACCTGGGGGAGGTTGAATGACTTTTACCACCTTGCAAGTGAAAGTACTGTCAGGAATATATGATAAATAATTTTCCATTGTATTAAAAATTCAATTCATACATATCTTTTCAGAATAAATATTATTTGTTTAAATGGATTTAAGCTTGAGTCCTTCTTCCAAATTTAGTCTTATGCAGTGACAAACACTATGAAAATATAATGTTGTATGCATATCTTCACATCTGAAATCATCAACTATGTGCATATTCTAGATAAGCAGCAATAACATACACTCCTCTGAAAAAGTAAATATGCATTTTAGGCATTTGGAGCTTTATTCCTAATTAACACTCGTAGGCTGACATGGGATCTCGAATTGCCTATAAGTTTGACTACTTGGTCCACAATAGCCATATACATTTGTCATTTTTTTGGGCTGACAAACTCACTAGGACATCAGAGCAGAGAATAAGCACCATGCTGTCATTCTACCACACGGCCCAATTCTCTGAGATTCTTGGAACTAGCGATTACACACATATGACAATAAAGGCTCTACCTGGTTCAAAGGGCCTATGATATATCAACAGTTGTGAAGGCGAGTACTCTTTAGCATTAAAAAAAAAATAAAAAAAAGTCTGAATTATTTGTTGCCATTAGCCACTGGTTTTCTGTGTATCCCTAATACATACCTATGGCTAGGACACGTGGAAGGAGCTTGAAAGCTTTGGAAAGGTTGCTATCTGGTCCAGTCCTTGGCAGGACATCCCATATTGCTTAAGGCCACTACAGCAGTGATCTAATGATGTACATCAGACAGCAGCTTTGAATACCTGCATTATTTTCTCATTATTTTAATCTTGTTTTATAGCAGTGTCATTTTATTATTTTATTTTAAATACATTTTTAGAGCTGTGAAAGTTCTAGATTAGAACAGAAAGGAAACCAATATGTTTACGTATGACCTAGGTGATTAGCTGCTTTTACAGAAGGAAAAAAATAGTATCTATATTATTATTTTATTTCTTTATTTACTTTTTACTGCAGCAGAGCTTTAATTTACAGATGTTTTTTTCTTTGTGTTTAAATGTTCTAGATTGGGGAAGCAACAAACCCTGTGTTTTTTATGAAGTCTTTGCTACTTAATTGTTTGCAGAATGTGAAAAGTTACTGGAATTTTATCTTTTTGTTTAATGTAGCATAGAAAATCAGTTTAAGGTTTTACTGGCAGAGCTGCCAGAACAGAACTGTGAAAATATCTGTTTTTGCCACATAACTATTCATTTTATTTAGAATTCTTAAGTCCATTGATTTTTGAGATTTCAACCCTTTATGTTAACTTAACATCAAAGCCTCTGCCACTCGTGTGTCATTTCCTCCAACTTGTAACTCTGTAAGATCATTTCATGATACTGATCCTCTTACACTGAAGTTTCTCTCAAATTTGCATCTTCGCAAAAGTTTTACTCATTTTCCAGCAGTTTTTAATCTGAAGCTAACACTATTACCTTATTTTGTTATATAAAGAGATTGTAAAATTATGATGCAAATTCATTTAAAAAGAACATTTTTTACAGATCTTACATTCAGAGGCCCTTCAACAAAGGAGAAACTAAGTGTTGCTTATCAGCATGCATTTCTTTGCTTTATATTTAATGTTAATTTATCAGGTAAGGAGGCAATATAACAGACAAGTTTCAAAATCTTGGTAAGATGATGGTTAATCAACTTATTGACTTAACTTTACATATATGTGAGATACAGAAGGCTATCCAGAAAATTGAGGTGAAATATTTTTAAGCAATCCTACCCTGTAAGCATATACACAGTGCTACCACTACATTTGTAGAGGTTGTGAAAACCTCATCTGTATCTAAAGAAGCAATAAGAAGAACCTTACTTTTCTAACACATTAGGCAAACCCAAAGGTCATGATAAATCACATGTACATATCTGGTATATTATGGTAGTGAGGACAGTCTAAGATAAAAAGAGTTCTTGTAGCTAATAAGGACCATAATCAGGTTCAAAATCCCATTTGTTAGACATTGCAACCAAACATCCCCTCAAATCATCCTGGTGACTCCAGGAAAACTTATACATATCTTGTCGAACTTTGTTAGACTATAAAGAGTGTCATGCCTGCCTAGGGTCAAAATTAGGCAAATTATTAAAGGTAATTGCTACAGTCAGTGAGAAATCTAAGAAACCCATCCCTTTTAGATATGCAACAGGATATGTTGCATGATGTATTACAATTGTCACAGACACTAACAAGCATGGAAAAGCATATCTGCTTAGTGAAATCCAATCATCAGCTCATATGACATGTTTATAAGAAGACAAAATGTTGCCACTGAATTAGAAACTAAGCATGTTATAGATATAAGATTTACTCTCCGTCATTCTGAGTCAGATGTTTACACAGATGAAATGCATATGTGATGCACTTCACAATGCCTATTAAAGAAAATAAAAACAATTTTTTCTCATTCATATCATGTTTTATAAACCTACAAATTACAAAAAAAAAAAAAAAAAAAAAAAAGAGTATAAAGCTTTATTTCTTTCATTGTGGCAGAGTTGATATAAGTAGGCAGCTTTGTATCTATATCTGCAATTAAATACCTAAAATCAGAAGCAAAGAAAACAACTTAGGAAGGGGAAAACACTTTTACAATAATAATTATCAGCAGAGTTGAATGTATAATATTATAGGAATTTGCTAAACATTATCTGCATCCTGTATAGAGAGTAAGGATTTCCTGTTTAAACTCTAGAATGCAGAAATCACTGAAATGATGATTATTATTATTACTATTATTAACTTAGTAAACAACACATCATAATGCATAAGGCAAAAATATTAAGAAACTGTGTTAATTAAAATGATGTTGGCAGACTGCAACAAATCTAAGATGACTATCTCAGACAATCTACTTATGCACCTAGGAGCTTTCTACTTTCACACCTATGGGTATTCCCTCTGTACTTAATGAAGATCATGATATCATCACAATACAATCATATTTAGCCAAGCAGTAACATCAAACTCAATTATTTTAACAGTCTTTCTTACATGCTATCACTTGAAAATGTGATGCAATAAATTGCAGTTTTATGAAAACAATGTAGTTGACTGTTCTCAATGATCCATTAAAGTTACTTATGAGTTCTATAAAATCACTAGAGTTTTCAACAAAACACAACTTTTCCTATTTCTCAATGTTTTAGTGCAATACTTCTGGAGAAAGCTGAAAATAATGGGGGCGGGGCAAATACTCAAAATCATGGAAACATTTTAAATTTTGCTCTAATAAACTTAGAAAGTTGGTAGTTGAACAAGTTTGTATTTGTATGCATATTTTGAAGAACATGAAGCCTGAAATTCAAATGCCTGTCAGTATATAGTGATTGCAGTTCTCAATATTTTGACTGAATGAAATAACATACATTTTATGAAGAATATAGCAACAATATGAGGCAAAAATGTGGGCATTCTATGAATTCTATATAGCCAAGGGGCTTGCCACTTTGATTGAATCACAAATTTAAGAAGATGCATATCAGAAAAAAATGCACTACTTGGCTTTCAAAAAAATAAAAAAACTCTAAAGATAAAAAGTATTTTTAAATAAAACAAAGAAACGACTTGCAATTCTTATCAGCAGCAGAACTTCATAAAATATAATCAGCCCATGCTCCTTTACTTTGCTTTGCTGGGTATTTCAACACATAAAGCAATAATCAACAAAATGAAAGCATTACACTCTGTTTCTTGTATAACTCAATGAGGAAACACTCTGCATGCAACAAGACACAGACTATCAAGCAAAACTTATCAATGTATCCTGATGAGGACCTTACAGAGGGCTCTGTATGTGGCCATTTGTTTTGGAACTAGTCTTCCAATGAAGTTGGAAATAGGCTCTGGAACCAATTGGACTGACAGTTGCAACCCGAGAAACATAATTACTTCAATAAATGATGCCAAAGCTCTCCAACATGGCTGCCAAATAGACATGTATCTGGTATTGTACTAATTACCTCAACTTTAATTTCAATAAATGTTTCCTCATGATCCCTTCCAAAAAGGATGCAAATTGTTATCAAAAACATAAATGGTCACTACATAAAAAATGACATTGTAATTAAAGATCTGTGAAAAAGAGTAAATCACTATAAAAAAGTTGACCATTGTGTACTTTCCAATGTCAGAAAGGCATATTCTGATTTTTCTCTCAATCATTTTAAAACAGCATAATTCTTTCACCAGTCCAATTGAAAAGGAATTGTCTATTTTTTCCAAGCATATCAGTGCACTTGACTATATTACTGAATACAGTGATAATGAACTCACCTTTAGCATTAATAAATGCAACATTACGAGACTTTGCAAAATGGGCATTATTGTGAGTACAAAATGAAAGGTCATATTGCAAAAAACATCAATAGGATTACAGATCGATGGACAATGTCAGTGAAGAGCATACACTTTTGACTAGCATATATCTATGAAAGTCAGAAAATCATATTCTGTTGCTCAACAAATTGGCATGTCTATTCACTCCATGATTATCAATGTACCAGTTTATACAACACTGATCCAACCAATTATTGAATGCAGCACTCTATTCTGTAGCTTTTAAACAAGCCATATGAAATTATTTGAAAAGGTCCATCAATTCTACACAAGAAATACGACTAAAAACAAAACAAAAAGAAAAAAAAATGAACTATTAACAAAAGCGTCAGTAGCTGTCATTATATTCTATTTCTTGTATGTTTCTTTGGATGACTTCTGCATGGTTTATATGGTTATTTGATCTGGGTCTATTTGAAACTCTGTGTCTGCAAGCAACATACTGCTGTGGTAGTTAATACCATATTGGTAAAAAAAATTGCATAATATACATATTCTCTTAAGGCGAACACATTACACAGTGACGAACAGCAGAGTCAGATCAGTTTCCCTTATAGTCAGAGGTCGGAACAATAGCATCCTTCAATAAAGTAATGTTGTTCAATGTACAAGAATGTTTCTTGAAACCCAGTCCACTATAAGCTTGTCAGGAGGACATAAAAAGCTATCTGAGCAAACATTGCAAGTTCAGCACAAAGGGAAACAAGGAACAGAAGGACATGGATGAGTCATAAGAAGGACAAAACAAAAGAGAAAGGTGGAAACAATGCTGTTATGTTTATTGTTTTAGTGAACAAAATATTAGGCTCTAAGTTCCCAATGCTGTACAACAACAAAGAAAGAGATGCAAGAAAAATGAAGAAAGGTATTAATTAGATAAGAAGGCAAAATCAAGAATACAAATGGAAGACTGAAGACATAAAAGATATAAGCATTTAAACTGTAAGAATAACCATTGTGGAATTATGACAAACCTACAATAGCACAGCCAAACCTCATTTTCTGAAGGGAAATCAAAAGTTCTGTAGAACAGACTCTAGAACAGATAAACAGTTGCAGCAGCGATGATTCCCTTTTCCATTTAGCTCTCAAAAAAGAACTAGACCACACTGAATGATGTCATCAGTTTCTGATGATTAATCATCGAGAGACGAGGAAAGATATTTTATCACCCATGTCCTGTACTAAATGGCAATGTCATTGCCTATGGAATGACAGGATTTCTCCTTGCTCACTGAAGTAGGCACTTTTAATTATTCAGGCATACATACATATTCAGGCATCTGCTAGAAAGCTGAAGATGAAGAGGAATTTCACCTCTCAACATGACAATTATCCCAAGCATACATCCAAATCAACAAAAGAATGGCTTCGCCAGAAGAAAATTAAAGTTTTAGAATGGCCCAGCCAGAGCCAAACCTAAATCCAATAGAACATATACACACACATATATATATATATATATATATATATATATATATATATATATATATATACACACACACACACACACACACACACACACACACACACACACACACACACACACACACACACACACACACACACATATATATATATATAAATATGGAGAGATTCAGAGAATGGTAAAAAACTCACAATCACAATTATATGGCAACAATATATATATATATATATATATATAAATATATATATATATATATATATATATATATATATATATAGATAGATAGATATACACTAAAGCACACACAAATATATAGTGGATATAAAAACGGTACACACCCCTGTTAAAATGCCAGGTTTTTGTGATATAAAAAAATGAGACAACAGTAAATCATTTCAAAACTTTTCCCACCTTTAATGTGACCTATAACCTATAGAATGCAATTGAAAAACAAATCTGTTAGGGGTAAAAGTATAAAAATTTAAAAATGTACAACAAACTGTTTGCATAAGTGTGCAAACCCTTAAACTAATACCTTGTTGAAGCACCTTTTGATTTAATTACAGTATTCAGTCTTCTTGGGTAGGAGTCTATCAACATGGCACATCTTGACTTTGCAATATTTGCCCACTATTCCCTGCAGAAGCACTCCAAATCTGTCAGATTGTGAGGGGATCAATTGTGCACAGCTCTCTTCAGGTCACCCCACAGATGTTCTATTGGATTTAGGTTTGGGCTCTGGCTGGGCCATTCTAAAACTTTAATTTTCTTCTGGCGAAGCCATTCTTTTGTTGATTTGGATGTATGCTTGGGATAATTGTCATGTTGAGAGGTGAAATTCCTCTTCATCTTCAGCTTTCTAGCAGATGCCTGAAGGTTTTGGGCCAAAAGTGACTTGTGTTTGGAACTGTTCATAATTCCCTTCACCTTGACTAAAGCCCCAGTTCCAGCTGAAGAAAAGCAACCCCAAATCATGATACTGCCACCACCATGCTTCACTGTGGGGATGATGTTCTTTTGGTTATGCAAAGTGTTGTTTTTGTGCCAAACGTACCTTTTGGAATTGTGGCCAAAAAGTTCAACCTTGGTCTGATTGTGGCAAAAAAGTTCAACCTTGGTCTCATCAGACAATAACACATTTTCCCACGTGCTTTAGGGAGACTTGATTTATTGTTTTGGAAATTGTAGCTGGGCCTGGATGTTTTTCTGTGTAAGAAAAGCTTCCGTCTTGCAACCCTACCCCATAGTCCAGACATATGAAGAATACAGGAGATTGTTGTCACACGTAGTACACAACCAGTACTTGCCAGAAACTCCTGCAACTCCTTCAGTGTTGCTATAGGTCTCTCAGCAGCCTCCCTGACCAGTTTTCATCTTGTCTTTCCATCAATTTTGGAAGGATGTCCAGTTCTTTACAACATCACGATTGTCCCATATTTTCTCCACTATTTTATGACTGTATTCACTGTGTTCCATGGTATATCGAATGCTATGGAAATTGTTTGTACCCTTCTGACTGATACCTTTCAACAATGAGATCCCCTTGATGCTTTGTAAGCTCTTTGTGAACCATGGCTTTTGCTGTAGCAGGCAACTGAGTAAATGTAAGGAAAATCCTACTAGGAGAGCTGAACTTTATTTGGGGTTAATCAGAGTCTCTGCAGGTGTGTACCCAAGAAGACTGAATGTTGTAATTAAATCAAAAGGTGCTTCAACAAAGTATTATTATAAGGGTGTACACACGGGTTTCCCTTCAGAAGCTCGAAATACTGAAATCTCGAATTTCAGTATTTTGAGCCCAAGAAGCCGAATCCACATAATAGCGAAAGTTTAGAAGTGCAAAATTCAAAACCTCGAATACCAGATGTTTTGAATTTTGCGCTTCTAAAGTTCCGCTATGGTCATGTATTCAGGTAAGTGCGTGTGTGTGTGTGTGTGTGTGTGTGTGTGTGTGTGTGTGTGTGTGTTAAGGGGTTTGGGTAGGGGCTGTGGTGTGTGACAATGTGTTTTGTTGCAGTGATGTGTGTGTGTGAAGAGAAAGTAGCTTGTGTGGTGGTGTTTTCTGTGTGTTTGTATGTAGTGTGACCTCGGAGTGAAAATATTTAAGTGGGGGGGGGTGTAAGGGGGCTTTCCCCCCTGCTTTCATGTAGTAGAGTGATTGTGTGTGTTTGTGTGGTGGATGGTGTGTGTGTGTGTGTGTGTGTGTGTGTGTGTGTGTGTGTGTGTGTGTGTGTGTGTGTGTGTGTGTGTGTAGTAGTAGATCTTCTCCAGTCACTATTTACTTGGATATTGCAGACCACATCTTCATGATTCACACTTTTAATACTACTACTACTGCAGCATCCTAATAATTCCTAACATTTCTGTTACACCTACGGGGGTAGTTGGAATGACAGCTAAGGTCTTTACCTCATGAACATATGGTACATGGTTTAGTTCTGACCTCAGATTATTGGCTAGACTTATAACTGCCCAGTCAGCCTAATATTCACCTGTGAACCTATGAACCTAAGATAAATAGCTCTCTGTCTGCAGCTGAAAGGGAAGCTGCAGCTAGATAGAAAAAATGCCATCTATTCATCATCTTTAGTACCTGACCTCTCCATTTTCAGGTTGTAGGTTGTTACTAAACTTTAATTTGGGACTGAGGGTATCAAACCCTGTAGCACAGGAACTACAGCTGTAATACTTAACTTTTAAGAGTTTACTGAACAGCATATATGAGTGCACTACACATCTCTGTAATATGATTTTAAATATAATTGATTGTGTGTTTTCTCCTACAGATCTCCTTGTGCATTTTCCAGGTTATTACTGAAAACAGTAGGGGACAGAAGTGCATATAATTGGTTACCAAATGAAAAAAAAATATGCTGAACAAAAACATCAGTAATGTGACCTATGATAATGGACTCAAAGTACTATGCATGCATCTGTATGAATGTATATTTTGAAGCTTTACCAGGCACAATTTTTGTTGGAGATAGAAATATATTAGCATGTAGTTTATAGGTTCATAGGTAGGTACTAAGCTATCTGCCTGAAGGCATTTATAAGCCTAGCTGGAATGTGTTGGCTTTCGCTGCCCCCTTAGATTAGTTCCCTGTGCCTCTGTCCAGCAGAAAGTATAATTAAAATTAAAAAGTATTAAAAAGTTTTTTTCTTGGGTAGGAGTCTATCAACATGGCACATCTTGACTTTGCAATATTTGCCCACTATTCCCTGCAGAAGCACTCCAAATCTGTCAGATTGTGAGGGGATCGATTGTGCACAGCTCTCTTCAGGTCACCCCACAGATGTTCTATTGGATTTAGGTCTGGGCTCTGGCTGGGCCATTCCAAAACTTTAATTTTCTTCTGGCGAAGCCATTCTTTTGTTGAATTGGCTGTATGCTTGGGATAATTGTCATGTTGAGAGGTGAAATTCCTCTTCATCTTCAGTTTTCTAGCAGATGCCTGAAGGTTTTGGGCCAAAAGTGACTTGTGTTTGGAACTGTTCATAATTCCCTCCACCTTGACTAAAGCCCCAGTTCCAGCTGAAGAAAAGCAACCCCAAATCATGATACTGCCACCACCATGCTTCACTGTGGGGATGATGTTCTTTTGGTTATGCAAAGTGTTGTTTTTGTGCCAAACGTACCTTTTGGAATTGTGGCCAAAAAGTTCAACCTTGGTCTGATTGTGGCAAAAAAGTTCAACCTTGGTCTCATCAGACAATAACACATTTTCCCACGTGCTTTAGGGAGACTTGATGTATTGTTTTGGAAATTGTAGCTGGGCCTGGATGTTTTTCTGTGTAAGAAAAGGCTTCCGTCTTGCAACCCTACCCCATAGTCCAGACATATGAAGAATACAGGAGATTGTTGTCACATGTAGTACACAACCAGTACTTGCCAGAAACTCCTGCAACTCCTTCAGTGTTGCTACAGGTCTCTCAGCAGCCTCCCTGACCAGTTTTCATCTTGTCTTTCCATCAATTTTGGAGGGATGTCCAGTTCTTTACAACATCACGATTGTCCCATATTTTCTCCACTACTTTATGACTGTATTCACTGTGTTCCATGGTATATCGAATGCTATGGAAATTTTTTGCACCCTTCTGACTGATACCTTTCAACAATGAGATCCCCTTGATGCTTTGTAAGCTCTTTGTGAACCATGGCTTTTGCTGTAGCAGGCAACTGAGTAAATGTAAGGAAAATCCTACTAGGAGAGCTGAACTTTATTTGGGGTTAATCAGAGTCTCTGCAGGTGTGTACCCAAGAAGACTGAATGTTGGAATTAAATCAAAAGGTGCTTCAACAAAGTATTATTATAAGGGTGTACACGGGTTTCCCTTCAGAAGCTCAAAATACTGAAATCTCGAATTTCAGTATTTCGAGCCCAAGAAGCCGAATCCACATAATAGCGAAAGTTTAGAAGTGCAAAATTCAAAACCTCGAATACCAGATGTTTTGAATTTTGCACTTCTGAGGTTCCGCTATGGTCATGTATTCAGGTGTGTGTGTGTGTGTGTGTGTGTGTGTGTGTGTGTGTGTGTGTGTGTGTGTTAAGGGGTTTGGGTAGGGGCTGT
>NC_056744.1:1052387986-1052447986 GCF_019279795.1 Protopterus annectens | reverse complement strand
TTGTCATAATGTTGTAAAATACACAGATAAACACAAGTGCCCCATAAAGTATATGTACTCATGAATCAGGGATACAAATCGAAGGTATAATGTGTAATGAATGATAAATCCATAGAGGGTCCAAATCCACCACCTTCCCAAGAACCATTTTACATTTCTGCCTAAATTAGTGCAGGGGTAAGCAGGAATAAGCACTATTAAGCAGGAGTAAGCATATTTAAACAGTAGTAAGTGAGTTTAAGCCCATTTGCATGGGGGTAAGCAATGTCCATACAGGTTACGCAATATTGAAGCTAACTCTCTGTATATTTAACCGGAAGTTAGCACTGCTTACGTTTGCGCAAACCCACTTACAATTGCTTAAAAGTGCCTTAATCACTCTATATGCTACAGCCACTGTTCTGGCCAGAAACAAAATAAACAGCCTTTGCAGGTCTTGAACCCAGGAACCTGTACACTGTAGTCACATTAGTTAACCACTAAGCCATCACAGCAGCACATAAGAGTGAGGTATCACCAAACAGATCCTCACTATAGGAAAATCAAACTTAACATGTGAAAGTAATCTATATACAGTTTTATGTTGTATAACCTACTACATAACATAAATATGTGAACTGGAGTACTGCATTAAGTCCAGATGTGAGGTGTCATTGTAATAAAGTAATGAAGTCGGCTAATAAACACAAGGAACCCATACAGTGTACGTACACATGAATCATGGATACCAAACACATATATAACATGTAATGAATAATAAATCAATGCCAAACAGCAAATAGTATGCAAATTAAAAATTAAGCAATGCTAAGCATTGCACAGCCAAGCTTACTAAGTGTAAGCAATGTATAGGCCAGCTAAATCAGTTTGCCCATTGGTATACCCCTTTAAGCAATGCCAACTTCAGGTAAGCAGGTTTTCCCATAGCTTAGCATTTTCAAAACCATCCAATCACGGCAAAGTGTGAGAAATTCGCCCTATTTAAACCCTACAGGTGGGAGTACATCTCATAACTGGTTGCAGCTTCCTCCTGTAGGCACTATGACTGATATGGGAGATGTGTGCGCTTTTGGACTCAGCGCTGGGGCATCCAGGAGTCCAGAATCATGGCAGGACTCCTTGTTAAAGTCCATGATCAGAGACTGCTGCAGGGCCAGTACCAGGGTTCCCAATATAAAGCGGAAGCCTGGGACCATCTCGCCCATTACCTCACCAGTGTCACTGGCATACCTCGAACTGGTGAGCAGGTCAGGCATCACTATGCAGAGAAAGAGGGCTCTCTTGGATCAGTGGATCCAAGAGGCTAGGAGGACGGGGATGTCCCAGCCGTGTGTAAGTATCAGTCCACTACCTGTTAAATAATTGCCAGCTCCATGTATATTACGGATAGGTATAGCTAAATATTCCTCTTATGTCTTTCATAGTGGCAGATGAGCGGGCTGCGAACTAGGAAGCCCATGCCTGTAGATTGCAGCGGTTGTGACACAAGGCAGATTAGGAATACTCCTGCATGTACTGTCATAGGAAATAAATCTAAAAGTAGCAGTAAGTTAATTGCCTGTACAAAACCTGTATTGTTTAAGACATGTACTGCATACACTTGAGAATATGGCAAGAAGAGTCTCATATAGGTTGTATGTAAATAAAAATAAATAGCCTGACAATAAAGGTCTAACTGCTGGACAGAATGTGTTTACTCGGATATCATATGGTAATGTAGAGTTGCAATCTCTTAATAGTACTGTTGTATTAAGCACTGTTACCCACACTGTGCTGTATAAATAAAATGTGTAGAAATGTCTGTATATGACTGTTGTAATCACAAGAGGTCATATTGTACAACTGAGAGAGACTTAGACAGAAAACAGTGAAAAGATAGACAACATAATCCAAATAGCACACTCAACTGAGATGTGAATTGTTGCATTTTTAGCACACACAACCATGGTTTGAATCCTGGGAGTGGAGAATGTCCAGTTAATTTGCCCATATCCGCTGCCTGTCACCCTGCCCCCTGGCAAATCAGTGGGATGATCCCAGACATTTAGGCAGCAAATAAAAAATACAACTGCACAACTGTAGTCTACAGTTAATTTCCACATGTCAGATCATTATCCAGTAGGAAATATATAAATGTGACACAGCTCACACACCAGGAACACAACAGTGAGGACCCAGAGTCAATCTATTCATGCAGGGGAGCTTATTGCCAGTACTACAATTAGCAAACTATTCTTGCTTGGGAAAGCATTGTCAACAGTAGTAACATCATGATACATTACATGCCAGTGTGATGGCACATAACCTGGGATACTACCCTTGTATGTAACACATTCAAATGGATAAGAGTGTTGTACAGGTCATATATATTCAAGTGTCCCAGACATGAAACTCGCACCCCTTGCTACTGTACTGACAGCACACAGACAGATGTTATGTACATGGCATTACATACATATTACAGATGTCATTACCCTGCTATGTTATTAGACTGGGATGTAAGCACAGGTTACCAGGGCTGAGGCATGCTTAGCAGGTGTCAGCATTGCTGCAATGTAATAGCTATGCACATTTGCGCACTGGTAAGTGAAGCCTACACGGTGTAAGCGCCCATACATTAGCACCACTAAGCTTTGCACTAACCCATGCAAACGTGCTTAAAGCTGCTCAAAACTGCCTTAACCACTCTGTAGCCAACAGCCCTTGTTCTACCCAGCCCTTGCTGGTCTTGAACCCAGGACCCTGTACACTATAGTTACAACAGTTAACCACGACGCCATGACAGCTGTGAAGACAGTTGCATTTCCAATACATCTGTTAGTAGACATATTCAATAGTGTTGAACAATCGCTGTGACTTCTACAATTGTATAGTACATGTCAATAATATTACGATTGCATCACCTATGTTGTTATATCTAAATATCCACATATCAGATACATATGGTGTGATACATCTGGGAAGGTATACACAACAGTAATGTTTACACATGACATGTTTATGGATATATAAATATACATATGTAGATATAAGTCTACATGTACATATACATATATATTCATATATATGTATTTATACACATCTGTATAGTGAATCATATATATGGCCATTTATAGATCTGTGTGTGTGTGTGTGTGTGTGTGTGTGTGTGTGTGTGTGTGTGTGTGTGTGTGTGTGTGTCTATATATATATATATATATATATATATATATATATATATATGCACACATCTATATATATATATATATATATATATCTATATATCTATATATCTATATACACACACACACACACACACACACACATCTATATATATATATATATATATATATATATATATATATATGGGTTCACTATAAAATTTTGAAATACTGAAATCCCGAATTTCAGTATTTCAAAATTCTATAGCCGAAAGCTTTAAATCCTGAAATCCCAGAACCACGAAATTTAAAATCGCGAACCTACACTACAAATACACCACACACATACACACGATGTCTCCACACAATCAAACATACAATCCTACACTACAAACAAGCAGGGGATCCCCCATGTGGGGGGCTATGTCTCCCACACACCCCCACTTATATATACCAATTCCGAGATCACACAATCACACAGACAAAGGTAACACACCCACACATTTCATAGTCCCTTGCACACACAAATCACAGCCACAGCACACACTAACATACACTAAAGCACCTAACCAACACACTTACACATACATACTTACCTGAACTTACACCTATCCATTCAGCAGAAGTATTATTTCAAAATCTCTGAACTTCAGGATTTTGAATTTCGTACTTCTGGGGTTTCACAATTTAAAGCTTTCAGCTATAGAATTTCGAAATACTGAATTCTATAGTGAACCCATATATATATATATATATATATATATATATATATATATATATATATATATATATATATATATATATATATATATATATATATATGTATGCGTGTGTGTGTGTGTGTGTGTGTGTGTCATTCAAAGGGGATCCAGTGCCTGTCTGCCTGGGATGACATGCTCAACAAGCCACGCTGCTTTGCAAGGGACGGCTTGCACCTGTCACCCCTGGGATTCCGGATATTGGCTAAGGCTCGCCACCCCATAGTGCCTTTTTAGGCAAGGCTCAAATTCTAAACCTACCACCTAGAAAACAAAACGTTGAAGAAACTAAGGGTA
Organism: Protopterus annectens; assembly: GCF_019279795.1. Taxonomy (NCBI): domain Eukaryota; kingdom Metazoa; phylum Chordata; order Ceratodontiformes; family Protopteridae; genus Protopterus; species Protopterus annectens. Next base: position 1,052,443,791 of record NC_056744.1, on the reverse strand, counting down.
ATGCTGCTCAATGCCAGAAGTCTAAATCTCAAAATGCATGCACTCGAGGCCCTTCTCAGTATGGAGAACATCGATGTCTGTGCTGTGACTGAAACCTGGTTCAAGGCTCCTGAGAGCACCCCGGCACTATCAGGATTCATCTCATATCATGTGTTCCGGCACCAAAACCCGGACCACACCACAAAGGAGGGGTGTATCCATATTCATCAAGGATACCCACACCTCCAGGTTGGTGGCTACACTAAGCATCGGAAACCATCCAGGTGCAATTAACCATAGGCAAAACTGCTCTACAATTTGTAGCATGCTACAGGCCACCCTCTCAAACTCAGGAAACCCACACAGCCTTCCTAAAGACACTGGAGGGTATAAATGTATCACCAAACACCATCATATTGGGTGACTTCAACTACCGAATATAGACTGGGAACATTACTCAAGCCCAAACTTTCTAGCCCAAAGGTTCCTGGAGTTCATAAATTCAAATGCCATGGAACAACTAGTCACCATCCCCACAAGAGGAGAAAATATACTAGATCTCATCATCACGAACATGGGGACAAAATGCTCCACACGGAAGTATATCCCTCATTGGTGAGATCAGATCATAAACTAATCTCACTAGAAATCCACATCCCCCCCCCCCCCCCAACAAAAAAGACCACAGTGAAGAACTTCTCTAAAGCAAACTTCACACTACTCAAAACAGGGGTGGTATCCTTCAAGGCCCCGAGCCAATGGAAACCACAACCCAAGCTGGAAGCCCTTACAAATGCCTTCTATGAACACCGTCAGGACTGCATGGATCAGGCAATCCCAAATAAAACCAAGACTCTTTCCACCAAGGGCATGCGTCCAGTCTGGTGGACCCCAGCCATAAACAAACTTTACAATAAGAGGAGAAAGCTATTACATGATAGAACAAAATCCCAAAAGGGAAGGCATCTTTGATCAGCACTAGCAAGAAACTACGATCCCTCATAAAATCATCCAAGGCCAACTTTGAGAGAAAAATTGCCATAGATTCAAAAGACAATCATAAGGCCTTCTTCAGCTATGTCAGAAACCTGGGTGGAAACTCCCAGATATGCTCAGAATTAGTCCAAAATTATACAAAAATCACTGAACCCACAGACATTGCCAACATATTGGCAGACATGTTCAGCGCAAACTTCACCCCCCTCTCCCCACCAAAAGGAGAAATAACTATCCCAACTGAGTGTAGCCTCCCAGACATCTCAAATGCGCAGGTGAAAGCTGCTCTCTCTCTAAAGCTAAAAACACAGCATCAATGGGACCGGATGGGGTCCCCGGCTGTGTGCTACATTTACTTAATGAAGAACTAAACCCGCACATAAGGCAGCTGTTTAATCTTAGCCTCACCACAGGATATGTGCCCAAGGAGTGGCGTACGGCAACTGTGGTCCCACTCCACAAAGGCGGTGCCTCTACGGACCCTGGTAATTACTGCCCCATAAGCTTAACAAGCCTGGTCTGCAAAGCTATGGAGAGGATCATAATGGAACTCATAAACAAGGACATAGGGGACTTGCAGACCTTGGACCCAACCCAGTTTGGCTTTGTCAAGGTCAGATCTTGCCTTTTGAACTTGGTCGACTTCTTCGAAACAGTCACCAAGGCCATTGATGAGGGAAAGGCAGTCCATACAGCCTACCTTGACCTTGCAAAAGCTTTCGACACAATACCCCACTCGGGTATTATAGAGAAACGTACCAGCTTAAATATAAACCCATATGTCACAAGATGGGTTGCAAACTGGCTAAAGGACAGAACCCATGGGGTTAGAGTTGCTGGAGCCATGTCAGACTCCAAGCCGGTTACAAGTGGAGTCCCACAGGGCTCAGTCCTTGGCCCCCTATTGTTCGGCATCTACTTCTCAGAAGTACAGGCAAACATAGGAGGACTATGGCTGACAAAGTTTGCGGATGACTGCAAACTGGGTGCCATAGTGGATAGTACATCGGACGCAGACATCCTTCAGAGGGGTCTCACGGAAACTGATAGCCAGTGCCAGAGCCATGGCCTGAAGTTAAACGCAAAAAAGTGTATAGTCATACCCTTCGGGAAAAACAAGGTAACCCCAAGCTACCATATAGGTGGCAACCCACTAAGCACAGAAGAGGTTATCAGGGACCTGGGGACCCAGGTTGACAGTGGCCTCTCATTTGACACTCACGTTGCTAAAGTGGTTGAAAGACCTTCTACATTGCCCACCTGATCATGAAGGATTCACATCCAGATCAAGTGAGGTCATTGTTCCCCTGTACTCTTCACTTATCAGACCAATGATCGAGTACAATGCCCCATTCGGGATGTATCTCACCCGACACCTGCAGCAATTGGAGAGACCCAAAAGTTCCTCACCAAAAGGATAAAGGGACTCCAAAACCTGTCATATGCTGCCAGACTGAAGAAACTCCATCTCTATTCAGTTGCATACCATCTGCTCAGAGGTGACCTGTGCCTGACATACAAGGCCATGACCAACCCGGAATTAATGGACATGCTCCACCTCAAAAAAAACAAATCCACCAAAACCACTAGAGCAAGAGACTTAAACCTTAGCATGGATATAAATAGGACATGCTGGAGGGATAGATTTATCACCCAAAGACTCCCCATGCTGTGGAATAAAATCCCAGTCCATGTGAGGCAGAGCACCTCGCTGGCTCTGTTCAAGAGAAATCTTGACCGGTGGATGGGAGATCGTAGGTTTACCCTGGGAATCATCTCTGTGTCAATACTGGACAGAGGCAAAACAAACTAATGGGCACAGTATTTCTAACATAAGGGGCGGCGTAAGCCACATAACTTTGGGCTAGGCTTATAAATGCCCTAGGGCAGTTAGCCTAGTATAAACCTATGAACCTATGAACCTATATATGTAGATATCTATTAAACATATGTGCATATATATCTATATAGCTGTATATGTTTAGACAAACATAGATGTGCATACATATATATATATATATATATATATATATATATATATATATATATATATGTGTTTGTATATGCATGTATGTATATATATATATATATATATATATATATATATATATATATATATATATATATATATATATATATATATATCCATATATGTATGTATGTAGATACGTATGTGTCTATATATAGACCATGCAAAATCTGAAGGTAATGCTACTCAATGCTAGAAGTCTAAACCTCAAAATGAACTCTCTCAAGGCACTCCTAAAAATGGAGAACATCAATATCACCTGGTTCAAGGCTCCAGAGAGCACCCGTGCAATACCAGGCTACAACTCTTACCACACTTTTCGGCCACCAAACCAGGACCAAAACACTAAAGGTGGAGGTGTGTCCATATTCAACAAGGATATTCACAACACCAGGCTAGTTGCCCAACACAATGCATCTGAAATTCTCCAGGTGCAACTAACACTAGGTAAGACTGAAATCCAAACTGTAGCTTGCTACAGATCTCCCACCATGCCCCAAGATTCTCACTACACCTTTCTAAACATACTGGAAAATATTAAGATACAAACAAACACCCTAATACTGGGTGATTTCAACTACCCTGCCATTAACTGGGAAAACTACTCGTGTACCAACACCTTTGCCCAACTGTTCCTGGAATTCATAAATTCCAACACCCTGGATTAACTAATCCTTAGTCCCATCAGGGACTCCATTATCCTAGACCTGGTCATTACCAACATGGGAAATCGATGCTCTATACCTATGGTCACCCCCTTGTTGGTCAGGTCTGACCATAAGCTAATCACCCTTGACATCTACATCCCACCTCCACCCCACAGTAAGGAAACCACTGTAAAAAACTTCTCCAAACCCAACTTCATGCTTCTCAAGTCAGAAGTGACAAAGTTCATGACACCCATGCAGATAGGAACTGAAAGTTCGACTGCTAAATCCTGCACTAAGGCACTGTACGAGCACATCCACTCATGCATGAATCGTGCCATCCCGAATAGAACCAATACACTCTCCTCCAAATAAAGGAAGCTAATCTGGTGGTCCCTTGCCATAAACAAACTTTACAACAAAAGGAAGAAACTGTTGCAGAAAAGGGGAAAATCCCAGGATGCAAAAAAACTCCCTTACTAGCCTCAGTAAGAAGCTGAAATCCCTCATAAAATCCTCCAAAGCTAGTTACGAAAATAAAATTGCCAAAGATTCCAAAGACAACTACAACGCATTCTATAGCTATGTCAAGAATCTAAATGGCAATGCTCAGATCTGCTCTAAGCTACAACAGAATGGCATTAAATATACTGATTCTAAGGATATTGCCAATATTCTGGCAGATCAATTCAGTGCAAACTTCACCCCCCTCTTACCCCTAAAGGGCCCATCTCATTACCGAAAGATTGTCAAATTCCGGTAACACCCACACAGGTAAAAAAATGCACTCTCCAAAGCAAATAATACAGCATCCATGGGACCAGACAACATCCCAGGCTGTGTACTACATGAACTACAAAATGAACTGGCACCTCACCTAAGTGTCATGTTTAATCATACCCTCACCTCAGGCTTCATGCCCACTGAGTGGCACACAGCTACAGTTATCCCAGTCCACAAGGGCAGATCCACCTTGGATCCTGGGAACTACCACCCCATCAGTCTGACGAGCCTGATCTGCAAGGCCATGGAATGTATCGTCACGAAACTTATAAACAAAGACATTGGCAACCTTCAAACACTGGACCCCATGAAGTTTGGGTTTGTGAAGGGCTGATCTTGTCTCCTGAACCTGACTGACTTATTTGAATCAGTCTCCTGAGCCATGGACAAGGGTAAGGCAGTCTACACAGTCTATCTGGACCTCGCCAAGGCCTTTGACTCCATCCCCCACTCTGGAATAATAGATAAACTTACTAAGCTGGACATTAATCCCTACGTCACTTGATGGGGTGGCAACTGGCTTAACTGACAGAACCCACACTGTAAAAGTAGCCGACTCCAAATCCAGCTCCAGACAAGTGGCAAGTGGAGTACCTCAGGGTTCAGTCCTGGGACCGCTCTTGTTTGGCATCTACCTCTCTGACGTACAGGCCAACACTAAGGGACTCTGGCTAACAAAGTTCGCTGATGAATGCAAACTGGGAGCCATTACTGAATCCCCAAATGATGTGGATATTCTGCAAAAGGGCCTTACAGAAACACATGCTTGGTGCCAGAGCCATTGGCTGAAGCTCAATGGCAAGAAAAGTATAGTTATCCCCTTTGGGGGGAAAAAACATGTACCTGTGAATTACCACATAGGTGGCAGTACACTAAACACCGAAGGTATGATAACAGACTTAGGGACACAGGTGGACAGTGGTGTCACCTTCGATAACCACATCGCCACAACAGTCAGAAAATCCTTCTATGTGTCACACCTCATCACTAAGTGCTTTTCATCCAGAAAAAAGGAGGTCTTTGTCCCACTGTACTCATCCCTCATTAGACCCATTATTGAATGCAACGCCCCGTTTGGTATGTACCTCACAAGACATCTGTAACAACTGGAAAGGCCGCAGAAAAACCTCACAAAAAGAATCACAGGCCTAAAGCAGATGCCCTATGCTGACCATCTAAAAAAACTCCACCTATACTCTGTTGCATATCGTCTACTCAGAGGCGATCTCTGCTTAACATACAAGGCTATGTCAAACCCAGAGCTGTTGGACATGATACACTTAGAAATCCTAATCCCTCAGAGACACACGCTCCAGGGATCTAAACCTTGTCATCACAATGAATAAAACATGCTGGAGGGATAGGTTCCTGACCCAGAGACTCCCCAGACTCTGGAATAGACTGCCCATACATGTCAAGCAGAGCGCCTCTTTTGCCCTCTTCAAAAGGAACCTTGATGATTGGATGGGAGATAGGAAATTCACCCCGGGAATCATGTAATTTTCCCTGCTAGACAGGGGTCCAGGGAAGTAAATACTGTGGGAAGAAATCGGAATTGTTATGGCTAAGTTTTTATAGGCCCTAGGGCTGATAGCCTAGTACGAACCTATGAACCTATAATGTGAACAAAGCCACAGCCACATATGGTACACAAGCTTAACATTACACTATATGGACTGTCTGATCAACACTATCCTCATATGTGCCACTCACACACTAACCCTACATATACTGGGTCATGATACAGTGTGATCCAATGGCTGTCTGTGGAATGGGACACATGTGTGTTTTGCCCTACAAACATGTCAGCCAATACAGTACTATACACTGGAGTAGCATGTAACATCAGATAGAACAGGACCAAGAACAATGACATCTACCACAGTCTGTACACAGGCCAAGGTACATATTCACAATACACATACTGTCGATAATCACCATAAGTACATGGAACCCACTACTGTTCACACAACCACAGAATTCCCAGGTTATGTCCTCAGAAATAACCCCTACTATACATAACATGTCTAACAGTCTGCTATCTGACTGTCTTTTTATCAGGTATGATGTCAAAAAATAATGGTGTACAGAACATATGCACCTCTTACTGCATGATATATGTACAGAGGTTTGACAGACTTGTGGCTAGAGCCACAAACATTGGGCCAATATTGGCATGTTGCTGTGATACCCTCATTCATTTACTGTTGTAAGAGGATTTGTTGTGACATATGCCCTATGAGGGATATGAAGTCAGTAACTGTCATGGCTGTCACCATGTACTGACTGCAATCCTCAGACTATGCTTCTGCAGTTCTAAAATAGGTGATCTGTGAGTAACACAAGAAACATAAGACTCCAAACACTGCCCAGTCTGCAGATAATCCTACAGGTGGGAGTTTACTCAAACACATAACACTGTCATGAAAGGTATTAAATCATGTAGACCAGCCATATCCACACAAACCCTTTTAAACCAACATTACTCCAAATGCAGAAGAGCAACACTTACATTCGGTCTTCATGTCTGGAACATCCCCCTCTTGTTTGTTGGCCTGTCTCCACAGTGTATGTTGTTAGACGTATATCCCACTACCATCTGTGATGCTGTTTGCCAAACACCAACATGAGGTCCTGCTCACAGTGAATGAAAAGGCCCAACACCCACATGATATTCCTAGGTATAGGAGTGTGTTTCCATGTAATTGGCTATGGGAATGTTACCACAGCTTTTCCACATGCAATCAGCTAGTGGGGAACTGCAATTCGTGCAGAGGCAATCAGCTGATCATAAGCATCACTTACAAAACACAAGCTGCTGCCTATGCAAAGCAGGTGTACTTCTCAATATCCACAAGAGAGGGAGTGAGAGAGACAGTAGACAGGGAGGTGGTGGGAGAGTAAAACCTAACCATGTTTGTGTCACACACTTACCAGTACAGGGTTTCAAACCACTGCCTGACTATGTATTGCTATCACATGTCTATGTCGTTAGTGCATGTGCCACAAAGCTTACATGTTGGAAAGCTATCCAAAGGTATATCTGATGGTAAGTGACATCTGCAACAGTGATAAAGGAGGGATAAAGTAGGTGTAGTACATGTGCCTGTACACATGAACAGGTGTCAACGTCAACATAGCCACACTCTCTCAGGGACTCACACACATTATCACAGTTGGCAGAATCAGGATTAGACTTCCTCACTAGCTAGTTTGCCACAATACAGTAATATGCAGGTATCACATGCATCACAGGGGTTATCAGGATGATATATGGGCAAGGGTATGTGAAGGTGTCTGACATCAGAAGGCATGCTTCAGTAGGCCAACTGGAGGTGTAGTGAGTGTGAATGGCATCCAAATCATTATACTCCACACATACACACAGACCAGTTTGCCAATATTGACATACATGGGTGTATTGCTTCACAGGTGTGTAGTGGTTGACTGTGCCAGAAGTTTGTACAAGGCTAGGTAAAGGGTATACCTTGACAACAGGCCACATGAAAATGGTCTGCAATGTGGCTCAGGGGTGTAGTGTCTGGAATGGCCCACACAGGTGGGTATTGTATTCACCATTCAGTTATCTGGGTTACTATTGTGGGTGGCCAGTACTGTGCAATAGTTGCTATGTATGTGTTCTATAGTCCATGACATGGACGGTGTCTGGGAAGTGCACACATCCCACATGCATGTTCTGTGACATGTGGAAGTGCACCTGGGGTGTCTGGGGCAAGTTGTGTACACAGATTGTTATCATCAGATGTGCCATTTCTGGCCTCATGTGGTGGGAACACCAGGTTGACCCTGCCCTTACACTGACAGCATGATACATGCATTCCCTGGTGTCAGTGACATCTGTCCATACAGGGCATGTGTATAAGGCATGGTATGTCCTTTATGGGTTACATTTGTTGGCACTACAGTTGTTGCAGGCATCCAGTGGGGAACATAGTGAAGGAGCAATGTATGCAATTATGTTCCTATTGTAGTGATGGGACAGGGTGCCATGTGCTCTGCAGTCCACTGGAATTACATCATGGTTACTATCTGTGGGCAATATGCAGGGAAATGGCAACATAGTGGTCGTTGCCTACCTGAGTGTGTTTGTGTATGAGACATGGGTTTAGAGTGTTCTCTTGGTAATACAAGGGTTGCCTAAATTATTCACCAGGCTTTGATGTCACATGTAGGGGTATGGATTGTCAATCACAGCCTCTCTGCTGTTTGACATCTGTTATTCTTGTAAGGTGGACATTGTGACATATAATAGGCCCACTATATAAGAAATTTGAAAAACCTGCTCCACAATGAGTCGAGTTGTTACACACTCACAGCCACCTACACAGAGGATACGAATGACAAGCACACACACACCAAGTCTCACAGTTGCTATGTCTGGGACTGGAACTCCTACCTGACTAGTACATCACACTATAACATCACGCAGTTGTAGCACGTGCCACAGAGATTACTAGGCTACTCTTTCCCCAAAGGTGTATTTCAAAGTGAATGATATTAGCAGGCATGCCAAAAAGGGCAATGGAGGTTGTATTGACTATGAATGGCCTCAAAAGTAGTGCTCCCTACACAAACAAACAAGCACACACACATCCACACTTGCCATGTCTTGGAATAGAACTCCTACCTAACTAGTTTATCACGCTACAGCATTACACAGTTATAGCTATATATTCCACAGGTATGTGTATACAACTGCTAGATGACTACTGACTTGTACAGTCATGTTACGCAGTTAGCACAAGCACCACAGACACTATAGTGCTGAGGGATACCAGAGGCATATGTCTATGGTGATTGACATTTGCAAATCATGTAGTTTTAGCCAATTGGATGTGTGCTGGGTGGGACAGGCCTCATAATGGAAGGCTCTTTGTCACTGTCACTCTCTTCCACACATCTATGTATGTGTATTTTTGGCCTATTACAGTGTGTTGTCCTTGGATATATGTGCGTATTACTATCCAATGTGTGTGCAAAGCATGACTGGTGTGTACTGAGGAGCGTATGCACTAACATGTGTGACTGTCAGATATGTATGGACCACTGTTGTTGCCAGACATGGGCTTCATTTCTGTGTTTGAGCATGCCCAGTATGACCTTTCAGTATTTTGTTGTCTGACATGGCCTTCATTTCTCTAAGTGTGGGTGCATGCTCAGTATGACCTTCTGTATTGAATGTATGAATCCATTCCAGGTAGATTGTACTCCAGTGCAGACATTTGTGTTCTACACCTACAGCTAGCAAACTGTTTCTGCAGGATATCTGTAGATCGGTTAACAATATGTGGTCAAAATGGGCAAAGGATAGTGGGTTACTGTAGGTAATTGTGTTTGTGCTGCTTATGCTACATGGTCCTGGTGTCAGAAGAGATATTCAGACATATGTACTGTTATACACTGTGATGTTTTATGTCATCAAGTACTGTCAGGTATACATATTTGCTTGCAGTGATGTCCTGGGGAACATAGGGTGAATGCAACTGTGTCCAGTATTGTGGTCAGCAGCCTACATATTCTTGCACAATCATGCCATTCTGGAGGGGAAGCTGCTGACACTTGCTGCTGGGTCTGTGTAAATGGTTCAGCACCTTGGTACAGTGGTGGCAGATGATCCCATGCTTGTACATCCATTGATGTGACAATATGGCCATATCCTGCTGTGGCCATACCTCACAGCTGTACAGATTCACACAGGTTACCCAGAGGCAGGGGTCATAATTCTGGACATTACCCCTTCACATTGTGGTTTACGAGCAGGCATGTAGTCACCCATTCTTGTGTTTGCAGCCAGGGATAGTATGTGCACACAACTGAGGTTTGGACTTCACACACTCCATGCAGCCCATGCTCCAACCCCCCCCCCCATTATTCTATCCTCTTCCATATATTATGTAAACATTATCGGATATGTTCCCTATAGTTATCACCTCATCCCAGCAGTAATTTGGTGTTGGTCCACAGTTCATGCAGTTGGACATGTTGGACATGTTACTGTGATTTGTCCACATGGGCTTGCATTTGGGTTCTCTGGACTGTGTTATGTTGTTATTTGGGAGTCCATGACATAACATACAGTGGCAGTATGGGTGAGACACAGGCCTTTGGCAGAGGACTGTAGGCCATTTGGTAGTGATGCAGGCCAGCTGTAGCAGACCATTGTATTCTGTCACTCCTACAGTCCCAGACTGCAATACACTATATTCCCCTGGGTTGGCAGGATAGGTGTGCAAAGTGTTCATGTCAATACTGTCTTTCATTATTGATCCAGTGGTGTGGATTCCGGCAGGGTGCTGCTTACAGCTAGAGACACACCTGCATGGGACACCTGCTCTGCATGCTGCATTCTTTTGCTATTGCCATACACAGGTGGGGGTCATATTGTACTCATTCCCAACAGCAGGGATAAGACCGGAGAGGTACCTGTGGGTGGTGGTGGGGTGAGCTAGGTGCATGTGTGCTATGGACCCTACTTGCATCTAACTCACAGATATGCATGGGGCATTCCACTTATGCTGGCTTGTGCAAGGACATCAGCTGTTTCTCAAAACTTCATTCCTATAACCTTTTTGGTCTGCCAGTGTTCGGCCATACAACATCGGTATTCCCTACTACAAGCCCAGATAATGTGCTGCATACCTGTATGTACAATTCCAAGGGTGTGTCCATTTGACAGTAACATATTATACACGGTCTGTCTGGGGTATTTCCCCCTGTGAACTGCTTGTATATCTGGGCCGACATTCATGCCATGTCCATCTTTCAGATGGTGACACATATTACATCCAAACATTTACTATGGCTTACTGCTGGAATGTGTTTTGCTGGGAAGCATTGTGTTTGACACTGCAGTTGTGAGAACTTGGCCCTGTCATCTGCAGTACTGGGCAATGGCCACCAAGACAAACCTCACCATGCATACATACTCTCACACAATATGCAACACACACCAGCCTAACACACAGAGTCTTGCATATTGTACACATGCCAGAATCTATACTGCTACCTTGGCCAGCTCAGGTAATCTGTGCTCCACTATTATACCTACACATACATGTTACTACATTTCTACATAGGATTGGGGGAGGGCACACATGACTGTTAACATATGATTGTGGAGGGGCACACCTGACTGTTACTACATTTCTACATAGGATTGGGGGGCACACCTGACTATTACTACATTTCTACATAGGATTGTGGGGGCACACCTGACTATTACTACATTTCTACATAGGATGGGGAGGCACACCTGACACTTGTACACATTTGCTATGACTGTACTGGTATGTCAGGTACTCCATTTCATTCTGTATTCTAACCTATCATGCTTACTAGAGGCATATCAGTGTACTACAGGTCTTAGGTCCGATTAACCTACATTTCAGTTTCTGACTTCTTACCCTTCAGAACTAACATCCCACTGCATGACCTGTTGTAGTCTGTCTGTGTAGGTCTGGGGGGGGGGTGTTCTCCATAGCCATCAATCAGATGCCTTAGCACAGCCTTTGTTTGTGTTTGTCTATGCCTGTCCTGCTGGCTGAGACTGTGGTTGGGTATGTGAGCCTCCCTGACTGGCATGTGAGTATCCTATGGACACACATGTGGCCCAGCACATTTCCTGCATTGATTTTGTCACCTTGTCTAGTACTGGCTACTCTGGTGACACCAGCATTTGTTACAGATCTCATGCTGCCAGTATAGGTGTCCACTATCTGCTGGCATCCCATGCAGCTATCCGATTCTCTTGCATGCTCTCATCCATACCATAGATACAAGTAACAACACATACTACTCCATTCAGCAACTGGTAGGAAGAGTGACTTACCTTGTGGCTGTGCCAGTATTGAGGATGGCGCTGGAGGGCTGACTATGTCGGATGCACATAGTACACTCCCTATACATGGTTAAGCACAGGTAGTGTCATGTTTGGCATCCCTTTTACTGTATGTGTGAGTCAGAGAGAGGTGTCATTCCCTGGGTCCTTACTGTGTCAGTGTATGTGCTATGCGTTGCCTCTTTGCCATGGCCTGGGCATACTGGGTATGCCTCCTTCTGCCTACTGGGGCAGGCTCAGGTTGTTCCTCCTCCAAGTCACTCCGAGCCTGTGCAGGCCTTGGCAATGGTTTGGGGCTGTGTGGCCCTGCCCCATGCTGTTCCTGCTGCAGCTGTTTCTGCAGGATCATATTGAGTAGCATGGCACATATGATGACAATTTGGGTACATGTAACTGGTGAGTACTGCAAGGCTCAACTGGATGTATCTAGGCACCGGAACCATGACTTGAGCATCCCAAACACACACTATATTATGATTCTGGTCTGTATGTGTGCTTCATTATGGAGTTCTTGTTTGGGTGTGTGTGCATTTCTGATGGGTGTCATCAGCCATGGCTCCAGTGCATAACCAGCATCCCCCATGAGGTGACCATAAGGGATGTCCCCATTGGCAAATCTCTGGTGCAGCTGCATCAGATGCCAGATGTGGGAGTCGTGATAGCTTCCAGGGCAGCCAGCACACACATTCATTATAATGCCCTGGGCATCGCACACGACCTGGCAGTTGATGGAGGGGAAGCCTTTGTGGTTGATGTAGACCCTACCCAGCTTACTGGGTAGTGCTTTGATGTGTATGTGCATGCAGTCTATAGCACCCGCTACCTCAGGGTTTTCTGCTATTTGGTGGAAGAGATGCATATTGCTGGTGAACGCCTCACAGCTGTTGTGGAAATATACGTGCTCACCGGCATGTACTGACATGGCATCCAGGAACTGGTGGAGTACCCTGGTTGCTGATGCCTGTGAGATCCCCATGATATCCCCAGTTGGCCTTTGGAAGGTACCTGTGGCTAGTATTCTTAGGCCTAGACATACCTTGGTATCTACTGGAATGGGTTCCCCTCCTGTTGGTTCTGTGTGTGAGGTGTTGAGGTGTGGCCGGCACAGGTCAACAGTTTGCTGTAGGATGTCCCTGTCCACCCTATAGCGCTCCACTATCTCCAGCTCATGTAGCCCTTGGCAGATTACCCTGGGTCTGTACACTCTTCTCCTTCTCTTCACTGTGGGTTGGTCGACAGCATTCTCATTCTCACCACCCTCAGGCTCTTCCACATGCTGATGTATGAGAGCTGCTGCAGCCCCTATCATTTTTTGCTTTTGTTTGGTAAAATTTCCTCGCTTGTGTACACCGGTAGTGTAGAGTTTGTGGGAAAGGTGTTTGTTGCATAGTTTATAGTGCTGTGCTGTGCTGGGCTAGTCTGCTGCCTGTGTAATTGGTTGATTCTGATACATTTCACTTGCCAGCTATGCTAGTTCTCCTTGATTACCTTCCTACTGCTGTTTTCCCTTCCCACTGCCTTCCTGTTTAAGCCTGGGGGCGTACCGTGCAAATACAGTGCTCAGATGTGCACAGAGTGGTTATTTCCTGGGCTACTTTTTTTTTTTCCTTTAAACACGGTGCACACACCCATTTAGGCAATGTAAAGAGTGCTAGGCAGCCTCAGACACACCCCATGCTTAGCTCTGCTAAGCTAAGGGAAAACCCAAGCCACAGGGCTCCGATAAGCTTACAGTATGCCTGACACACACCCCTATGATGTCAGCTAACTCTTAGGCTTGCACCATGGTATTCTTGCACTTAACATGGTTGGGTGCTGGCTTGCATTGAGGGGAAATCTGGGATTCAGTATCATTCCCCTCATTTGCATAGGATTGCCTGCTAATGCATAGTTACAAGTCCCACACTGAGCCTTCCCCCTTAGCAACAACTCTTCACTAGCCATGTTGTCTTCTGCCTGCCATTGAGTATAATGGCAAAATAGTGATTTTGGATACAATGCTTATTTCAGTTTTTTTTTTTTTTTTTTTTCGGCCCGATCCTGTTTGCACGTCACTGCCTTATGCTTAAACAGCCGAAATTGTCTAAAAAAAAATAAAAGTTTTTTTTTTTATTTTGGCAACTGTTTTCCATGCCAGTGGCCATATATTTGGCTATTTCCATGGTTTACACATAATATACACCCTTTATTGGAGCTGTCATAGCTCCGTTTTGTACTTTACAGAAATGTACTCAGTTACTAACCGAGTACATTTCTGCACACTACACTAGTCCTGCACGGCTGCCTGACAGCTTCCTGGATCACAAATTCACCTCATTTGCATGTTTTTTACCTGCAAATGGGGTAATTTGCATACAGGAGCTGTGTCTGTGCAGGAGTGCTCATGCATGTCCCTGGAGCTTATTCCTGGATCACACGGCGGTCATATTGCCTCCAGCAGCTCCTGCACGCCGTACAGAGCTTGCTGAATCCGGGGGATTGTTTTCCATTTTAAAATGTTCATTATTTAGTCACTTTAAATAGCAAATCAGATATTCTACAAACCTGAAAAAATAATGAATAATCTTTAATGAGAATTCCATCTCATTTTACAGGGTGTCATGTAATATCAATCACAGAAATATATATTGTGTAAGACATGTTTGATAACTTTCGTTATACTCCAATACTTTGTTTACCTTTGTTATCTTTTGCTTTATGTTTTGTATCAGTGTTAGGAATAAGATTCCAAAATGACTGAGAGCAATATTGAAGATCTCATCTGCTGAAAAGACATACTAGGTTGTGATATGAAGTCATACGACACCCAAATATGCATGAGGCAGTGAAAGGAGAGATGGCATTATTCCAATGAGGGCCTCTGCTTTGGCACTTAAGTATGGTACACTATGGAATTCATACATAATGTGAATCCATAACAGTCCAAGTCTAGCCAAGGCACATCTGACATTAGATGTGTGCATGGTAGGTCAATGTAAAACAGAGATGCAGACCAGAGTATAGTGTACTGCACAGTAGTGTAGCATGCAGAGGAATCATAGGTGAAGAGAGACTGGGAAACTGCAACTGATGGAATAGGTGCCCAGAAGCAAGAGTGGACTACTTGATACAGAAAGTACATTTATAAAGAAAACATCAGTAGTTTTCTAAATATATCCTGCTTAATTCTGTTCTGAAAAATCAAGTTTGTGTACAACTACCTTGCAGAGCTATGATACATTACAGGGTCTGAAATCAGTTATTTGAAAGAAAAACCTTGTGATCAAATTGGTTTGTGCACACTTAATTCCTGTTCTATTCAGTTTTTAAAAAGCTGACAAGATTAAGTGGGGCATTACTCCACCACTTACTAATGAAACAAACAACAAAGCTAAGGAGGTACTTATAGTGAAATACTGTCATTTACTCTGTTATAAGGCTTTTATTTTATCAAGGCAGGCAGGGAAATGCTAAGGGGGCATTAACGCTGTCATTCTAGATCTTCAGCCAAGCTTAAGGCACTACTACAAAGTGCTAGGAGTCTTAACAAGAACCTGCACTCCATGGAAGCTCTATTCTCCCTGGAGAATGCATATGTCTGTGCAATTACAGATATAGAAAGCATCCCAGCAGTGCAAGGCTTCAGTACCTATCACACACTCAGACCACCCTCTGAATAGGTGAATGAAAACAAAAAAAAATGAAAGGAAGAGGTGTTTCCAGTTGCATAAAAACAATTACACCTCTAGATTGGTCAAGCAGGATTACTTGCTTGAGCTACTCCATGTCCAGCTGACCATAGGCAAACCCCTCCCCCCACCATATGATCTATAGCTACAGGTCCCTAGCCACGAGCCATGAAAACCACTCTGCTTACCTGTAGTTACTAGAATCATTTACCATTCATCCCAACATATGTCTCATAGGTGATTTTAACTAGCCTTCCATAAACTGGGAAACATACACAATAACTAGCACGGAGGCTCAAAGATTCCTGGACTTTGTCAAAGGAAATGACCTGGAACAGCAGGCATGCACCCCCACTAGGTACTCAAATATCCTAAACATAGTATTCACAAACATGGGGGAGCATTGCACCCCCCCATAACGTCCTTATTGGTAACAGCAGATCATAAATCAGTTTCCTTTTAAATAAATGTAATGGTACAACCCCCATCAAACCATAAAACCCTAAAAAAATCTTTCTAAGGCAAATTACCTTCTATTAAGTGACAGCATGGCTCATTTTAAAGCTCCCCAAACCCCAAAAACACAGAGGCATGCAGAAACATACACAAATGCCCTGAACAACCACTTAAACAAATGCATAGACACAGCCATACCTGACTAAACCAGACCCATATCTAGCCAGAAAAACAAGTCATCCTGGTGGTCCCCTGGCATAAATAGACTATACAACAGAAGGCAGGAATTCCTGCCTAGAAGTAAGTGGGAGGGCTCAGAGAAAAGAAAATCCCCCTTTAGTCTCAACAGACAAATCAGGGAAATAGTCAAGTCTTCAAAAGCTAAATACAATAATAAAATAGCTTCCCAAGTAAAGGATAACCAGAAAGCATGTTTTTAGTTATGTCCAAAAACATAAGGGAAGCAATCAACAATGTGCTGATTTTGCTGTAGATGGCACTACCTATATTCATACAAAAGAAATAGTAAATGCGCTAGCCAATAAATTCAGCTCAACCCCCCCCAACACCTCCAGTCACTCCTCATGAAATACCCCCTACCATTCCTTTGCATGTTATCGCAAAAGAACAAGTTGTTACCATACTTTCTAAAGCTAGAAACATGCCGTCAATGGGCCCTGACAGAATCCCAGAGTGTCTACTAAACAGCATGAAACATGACCTAGCAAACCCACTCAGATATCTATTTAATCACAGTCTCCAGACAATTATTTGCCCGATAGAGTGAAGGACAGCAATAGTCATCCCTCTACACAAGAGGAGAGCATAAACAGACACAGGAATCTACTGACCCATAAGTCTGACTAGCCTCATATGCAAGGATATGGAAAGGATAATCATGGACCTGATTAACAATGACACTGGAAATCTCCAGACTCTAGAACCAACTCAGTTCAACTTTGTCAAGAGCAGGTCCTACCTGGTCAGTCTGCTGGACTTCTTTGGGAAGGTCACCAAGGCCATAGATGAGGGTAAGACTGCCTACCTTCTCCTGGCCAAGGCATCAGACACAATATTTCACTCGGTTACTATAATTAAACCACAAAATTTAGAATAAATCTCTGTGTCACCTGATGGTTAGCCAAATGATTCACAGATAGGACACATGTTTTTATTGTGGCAGAATCCACATCTAGCAAGAGGCCAGTCACCAGTGAAGTACCATATAACTCAGTGCTGGACCCCCCCGCCTCCTGTTTGAGATATACTTCTCAGATGCCAAGGCAAATGTAGATGGCATTTGGCAGACCGAATTTCCTGCTCAGTACAAGTTTAGGGAAATCACTGACTCCCCAACCAATGTTGATATCTTATAGGAAAGTCTGACACATACCAATGACTGGTGCAGAGCCATGACATCAAACTAAATGTGAAGAAGCACATAAAAATACTTTTGGTGACAAATCCGGGTACTGAGAGAGATAGTAATTTGAACCTTGACCACCATGTGTCCATGGTGGTGAGGTAATTCTTCCATGTGGCTCATCTTATACGTAAGGGCATGGCATGCAGATCTAAGGATGTCATAGTACCACTGTACTTGACCCTCATCAGACCAATAATCACGTACAATGTACCCTTTGGCATGTAACTCACTAGGCATCTGCAACAGATGGCATGTCCTCAACGTTTCTCATATAAAAAAATACAGGGAATAACCAACATGTCATATGTGGACTGATTAAAAGCCCTATCACTGTATTTAGTTTCCTACTGATTGCTGAGGGGTGATCTGTGCCTGATCTACAAGGCAGTCTCTTATGATTTCCCTGATGGAAATGTTGCATATTCAAGAAACTAACTGCATGAGAGTTACCAGCTCCAAAGATCTAAACCTCATTTCTGACATGAATATATCATGCTGGAGAGACAGGTATGCTTCCCAGTGCTTACCCTTCTTCTGGATTAGGCTTCCTATTCATGTGAAGCAGAGCCCTTCTCTGACCATCTTCAGGTGCAATCTAGGCCAATGGATGGGAAATAGCAAATTCACTGCTGAGGTGGTGCCTATGTCCCTTATGAACAGAGGCAGTCTGTAAAAATTGTGAAATGCCCACTTGCTGATGCTTGTTAACATTCCCCTAGGGATAAAAAATTGGATAAAATCTGGGTAAAACTGGCTAGACTTCCTATGAATCTATGAACCTCTGTCTTAAATTACACTAAGCAAACAATGAAAGGAGATAAGTACAGCAAAGCACTGTCATCAACTATATATTTTTTTAAACAGAGATGTATGCTCGTAGTAGTACCCAGCAGCAGCTATGCTACTAGATACATTATGTCTACTCTAGGGACTGCAACCCATCCCACACTACTGTGTGAATAACACAACAATCTGTAGGATTAGTTCTGCAGTTTCTTGGTATGGCGTATACAGTATCCCTCAACTCTTATTTTTGTGGATGTATGGGTCTATATAATTGACATGATGAGATACACAGGGAACAGCAGCTCCTGGTGGCATGCTCCTCCAGTTTATACTTGAAAAAGATGCCATGATTCTTCCAACTATTTTGGAATCGGGAGAGGAAGTGGTAATTTCTAATAGTTAGATGTATGCATGCATGGTAGCCCTATGTACTTCCTCATTTGTATGCATCACTACAGGAAGGAAGGAAAAACTTTTCTGGAATTGTTTATATATTTAGTAACTGCCATAAACACTGGGAGAGCATACATGGCTCTGGAATAACACAACATCTTAAAAAGTCACTATCTGTTTGTATTGCATTGCCATGTGTACTTTGTTGTTTAGGAAAATGTTTCTACATGGCAAGTCGTTTTTTTTTTTATTAATACTGGCAACTATATAACTTTTTGCTTCTGTTATCTTCCAAAAGTCGTATTATGGAAAGCAAATATTTTATTTTACCATGCCAATCAGTGGTCCGCAACCACTGGGCCACGGACCAGTACTGGGCCTTGGATCATTTGGTACCGGGCTACCAGGCACAGAGTGAAACGAAAAAGTGAATGTTTGCATGAGTGCGTTTATGTGTCTGTGTGTGTGAGTGAATGTGTGCATGAAAACAGAATGCATGTGTGTGTGAAAGAAGAAGTGACTGTGTGTGTGTGAGACAGGGTAAGCAGTGAGATTGATTGAGCCATTATTTTACACTCGCTAAGCAGAGCTTTTGCTGTTTAGCGAGTGTAAAATAAAAGTCAAGGAAACCAAAAAAAGTGTGTGTATGTAGGTTTCTGTCCACATCTGTGGGTGAATGCATGCATGAAAGTAGGAGAACCCATGTGTGTGCGTGTGTTTATATGTTTCTGTCTGCATGTGTGAGTGAATGCGTGCATGAAAGCGAAGGAGACTCTGTGTGTGTGTGTGTGTGTGTGTGTGTGTGTGTGTGTGTGTGTGTGTGTGTGTGTGTGTGTGTGTGTGTGTGTGTCTGTGTGTGTGAGAGAGAGAGAAGAGTGAGAGTGATCCCTGATAGCAGCAACAATGAGGTTTGCTGCCTCTGGACCATACTAATCAACCTCTCCCAGGATACGTCTGGACACATATCTCTCAACCTCTTAGGACAAGAAATCTGGACAAAGCCAAAAATAATGGTGGGACAAAAGCCCAAAAATAGGGACACTTTTAATTACTGCTGCTATAAACTTAAAGAGTAGATAGAAATACAGGTTTTGCATTAGCATGAATTTTCTTAAGTGTATGAAACTCGACTGTCATTATTTTCTGATTTCAAACCTCAATGATTTGCCAGTGAATTGCCAGAAAACAACAATTTTATGAGAAAGAGGCCAAAAGTATGAGACAAAAGTCCTGACATTCTTCAAAAATCTGTACAGTTGAGAGGTATGCTGGGCAGAGCCAAATAATAGGGACAGATTTTAAATATTGCTCTTATAAACTTCAAGTCAATAAGATTGCCATTAGATTTATGTACCTCTCAGCCATAGTAGATCAATGTTATGCTGTTAAGCAGAATGTACACTTTTTTTTGATAATTATTGCCAATTGTCTTTTTATTGCACTTTGGAGCTTTTTTCCCTGGGTCTCGGCTGAAAATGGACTTCTAGTTCAGCCGGGCCTCCCTTGTAAACAAATGTCGAATAAACAAATAAATAAATATTAGGCACTTTATTTTGCATGTGTGTTGACCAGTCTGTGGAAAATGGAAAATGGAAATTATGTACTTTAACTGGTGTTTTCCTATCCAGATGTGTTTCAGATTTGTTTTTCTATAAATGGGCTGTTTCCCACATAATTTATCATGCTTTGACTCTATCTGAGCTAGAGAAGGATTTTATATTTATAAGGGAAAGCAAGCATCAGACTTGAAAATATCAGTCCTGTGAGTGAGTGAACTCTACTCCTGCTGCATCCACAAACAGAGACAAAAAGTGAGTACCAAATTGCTGGATGCAATTATCACAGCATTGACAGTACTGAAGACAAAGCAATTACTCACTCTTGTGGCTACGTGACACAGTTGCTCTATGATATATCACAAAATCTGCACAAAACTGGTTAAATAATACAGTACTGAATGGAGAACTGCTGTAACTTTTAGTAGGCCGAGTGATTCTAAATGTTGCAAATATGTTTCCATTATAAGGAGAACAGAGTTTGCAGCTTTTGAATTTACATGTTTAGTTACTTGAAATCTTGAATTTTCATCAGTTAGGGCAAGTCAATATTAAGTTTCATTTACTGGACCATAGAAATCAATACTTCTAATTACTGACCCCACTGTTTTTGGTAAAACTGACATCTACATAACAACTGTAACATTTTCACTGTGTTCATGAGGAACAACCCACAATCACAAATATGGATCCATTCCAAGAAACTAAATGCTTTCTTGTACTAACAGCCTTGTCTTTACTGTATGCAAATGATGATTGTGGGCAAATGCAATTGAGTGCTCTGGAAAGCAATTGCACGTAACACTCTTCTGCCTTTCATTAAACAAATGCAATTAGTTGATATCATGATGTCACCTTTGCACTTTTCACATTTAGTTATAACAAATTTGGATCATTTAAGTATTTTCTGGGGAAGTATTTGAAATGAAAAACTGCTTTAAATGTATCATACCCTATCTTTCACACTTTCTCTTTTAATATTCACTAATACCAGACTTGGCAGATTCATGGCCATGGGGAACTGGTGCCTGTCCTTGCTCTCTGTGGGTGTAAAGTAATAAAACTTATCATGAAAGGGGCACCAACCAATTGCAGAAATGGATAACATAATCACTTGTGCATAGCATAAACTTGTGCTACTTCTTTGAGTATTTTTACCCAATATTCATCACTTAACTGTGGATGCATAGAAAAGATAATCTGCACTTTTAATCTCTCCTTTTTGTATTTCTTTATAAAAATATTATATTGACAACCTTGCAACTCACAAGACTATACATAACTGTTCTTTTAACTTGCAATTGTTAAAACGTTAGTGTAATACCAAAATAGTAGTAGTAGTATAGTATTAAGGTGTATAATAGTGGTATAGTAGTAATGGTGTATAATAGTAGCAGTATAGCAGTACAGGGTGTATAATAGTAGCATATTAGTAGGAGTCTATATTACATCATCGAACTCACAGGAGTTCGAACGTTGTAATATCGAACTGTAAAGTTCGAAACCCACTAATTACGAAAAATTAGAACACTGATTTTTTTTTTTCCCAGGGAAAAAAAAGTGTTTTTCCAATACAAAAATAAAAAAAAAAAAAAAAAAACACTTACACTTTAAACTTAAAATAATGTGGGGGGGCTTTGACCACCACACCCCCCAACATTGGGGGGCTGTGCCTCCACACCCTCCTACTTAAATATACCAACTCCAAAATTGCACAACAGTGGAGGAAATAGCAAAGCCCCTAAAATGGCCCACTGATTTTGTACCCTGGGGAAAAATTGGTGTGCCGTGGCTTCGCTATTTTCATATTTCGAACATTTGGGTTCAATATTACAATGTTCAGACTCCTGTGAGTATGATGTTGTAATATAGACTCTATTAGTAGTGTATAATAGCAGTATAGTAGTAGGAGTGTTTAATAGTAGTATAGTAGTAGGGGTTTATAATAGTACTTTAACAGTAGTGTATAGTCATAGTCTTATAGCAGGGGTATATAACAGTATCACAGTAGTAGGGATGTATAATACAGTATATTTGTAAGGTGTATAATAGCAGTATAGCAGCAGGGATGTATAATAGTAGTAGGGCTATATAATAGTACTATAATACCACTATAATACTAGTAGTATATAATAGTTTTATATTATTAGCAGTGTATATTTGGAGTATATTAGTAGGGGTGTATAGCAGACTATCGTTAACCAACAATGGAAAAGCGTGTCATAAACCTAAATATGAGAGTGCTCACAAGATCAAAAATCATCTATTTTTTAGTTTGAAAAGTAAAGATCTCTACACAAGTTATTCATATAGCCATGTTTCTGTACCCCCCCTTTTTTTTTTTTACTTATTTTAGCAGTGGAGCTTCTTGGACTAGGAACTACTTCCAAATCAGTCCCACAGTTTAGATCAAGATAGTTCACTGCTATAACAGATCTTATTTTCTGTAATTTCTCAAACTGGTTATTGTTTATTTGTCCAATGAAAGGAAATTTATTGTTTTAATCTCTCTGTTGTAGAATTAATTCATAGCAGTTCTTATCAAAATGTGAAGAATCGAGTTCCATTCCTAATATGTTCCTCCTCCTTTTTTTTTTTTAAACCAGGTAAAAGCCAGTGGGAAAAAAAAAACATCAAACTCCATTTTATAATGCAGTTCTCCTATTTGATACTAAGCACATTTGTCTTAATACTTAAGAACATTATTTAATGGTTTGGCGGTTTGTCTTGCTCATCATCTATTTTTACAAATATTATTAACTCACAGTTGTCACTATTCTTTCTATCTGTTAGGAGTTCTTTGCAGTCTCTTATTCCTCCTCAGAACTAGGTGTGTGCAGGGTGTTTCATAATTAAACTCTATGATCTATTCCTCCTCAGAACTAGATGTTTGAAGGGTGTTTCATAATTAAATTCTGTGATGTAACTCAGTCTGGTGGCATCCCAATTTTGCATTATTTTCTAAATACTCAAGTGACATGCACTCTCACGGTTTATCATTTATTCTGGGTGCCATGTGTCTCTCTTTTTATTGCATTGTTTGCTTGTTACATGTCTATGCATCTACAGGCTTGAAACAGCTACTTTAGATTCTTACTATTGGCAATTTGTAAATTATAGAACCTCCTACTTTTCAATAACATCTTTTTCGCTGTCAGTTTTAATTCTCATTCTACTTATTGATATAAATAATAAGGTATCATGTGATCTAGCTATGCTATGTAGACTGATCAGACTGGTAAACATGTAGCTTTCCTGCAGGTTTTTCAAACTTCCATTTTGTAGGGAGATGCCTCTGCATTCTTTACGCAAGTTACTTATTTCTGTACTGCTCTGTATATCTACTTTAGTAATTTTCTATCATTCATTTAAATATCTGATTCAAACTTAATTCAACCCAAACAAGATTTAAAAAAAACTTTAATATTTAAAATAAATATATTGAAACCAAGACGTCAGTTTCATTTACAACCTTGTTTTAGCACTAAAACAAAATAACAGCAAACTAAAATACTGTAAATATATGTTACAGCAACTAACAATAAATTACAACATGCATACTGTACTAAATTTAGATTCAATTCAAACAGCAGTAAACTGCATTCATCAAATAATGCAGACTACAATTAATTATTCTGATAACTAAAAAACTTCATTCATTTTAAAATATTCAAAGTAGATTTCAGGTGCTGCAAAGTGGGCTGTGGGTGGCACACTGGCACAGCATATAGTATCGTCACCTTCAAGCAAGAGGTTTCCTGTTTCAATTCTCAGCTAGGATGCCATATGTGCAGAGTCTGCATGTACTCCCTGTGTTCATGTGGGTTTCCTCTGGGTACAGTTTCCTCTCATATTCCAAAGACATGCAGTAGGTGGACTGGACACTTTAAATTGGCCATAG
Organism: Protopterus annectens; assembly: GCF_019279795.1. Classification (NCBI taxonomy): domain Eukaryota; kingdom Metazoa; phylum Chordata; order Ceratodontiformes; family Protopteridae; genus Protopterus; species Protopterus annectens. The sequence goes on along the minus strand of NC_056744.1, from coordinate 1,052,419,313 downwards.
TTATGAGTGTTTGTGGAGTGTGTGGCTTGGAAGAACTACCAAGGCAGGGTAAGCCACCCGGTGGGTTAAACCTTAGCTCTTGATGATTGTCACTGGTGAAGTGACACCCGAACCCCAAAAATGAGAAAAAGGGATTATGGATGGATGGAAAGTGGGCTGTGACCAGATGTTCAGCAAAAGTGAGTTATATAATGATGATTCCCAGTAATACAATTTATTTTGAAGTCATTCTAAAGACTGGTGTGGAATATGCAGGGTGAAGCAACTGGCAACATATAACATTAAGTCAAATAAGACACAAGTAGCACACAGTAGATGAACCACCAGGTCTGTTAAATCCTGGTACCTTGGCATTTTGCCTTCAAGGGATAGGTTCATAGGTTCATAGGTTCATACTAGGCTATCTGCCACGCCACCCCTTTAGTATGGGGAACTATACCCATTATTTTGCTGTGCCTCTGTTGAGCAGTGACACTGAGGTAATCCCTGGGGTATATCTGCGATCTCCCATCCATTGGTCAAGATTTCTCTTGAACAAGGCCAGCGGTGCTCTGCCTCACATACCGGGATTTTATTCCACAGCATAGGAGTCTTTGGGTGATGAATCTATCCTCTCCAGCGCCTCATAATAGCTGTGTGAAGTCGAGGTTTAAGTCCGCCTTGTGGCTCTGACGGATCTAGATTTTTGAGGTGAAGCATATTCATCAAATCTGGGTTTGACATGGCCTTGTATGTTAGGCAAAGGTCACCACTGAATAGAGCTGGAGTTCTTTCAGTCGGGCAGCATAGGACAGATGTTTGAGACCCTTTATCCTTTTGGTGAGGAACTTTTGTGGCCTCTCCAGCTGCTGCAAGTGTCGGGTCAGATACATTCGAATGGGGCATTGTACTCAATCATTGGTCTGATGAGGATGTATATAGGAGACTATGACCTCCCTTGATCTAGATGAGAATCCCTTCATGATAAGGTGGGCAATGTAGAAGGTCTTCCTAACTACTTTAGCTACATGGGTGTCGAATGACAGACTACTATCAACCTGGGTCCCAGGTCCTGATAACTTCTTCTATGCTCAGTGGATTGCCACCCATTTGATAGCTAGGGGTAACCTTGTTTTGTATGACTATGCATTTTTTGGCATATAACTTTAGGCCATGGCTCTGGCACCAGTTATCCGTTTCTGTGAGACCCTTCTGAAGGATATCTGTGTCAGATGTGTTTGCAGTCATCTGCAAACTTTGTCAGCCATAACCCTCCTGTGTTTGCTTGTACAGGACTGAGCCCTGTGGTACACCACTTGTGACAGGCTTTGAGTCTGACATGGCGCCAGCAACTCTGACCCTGTGGGTTCTGTCACTCAGCCAGTTTGCAACCCATCTTGTGATGTATGGGTTAACATTTAAGCTGATGAGTTTTCAATGATACGTAGGCTGTATGGACTGCCTTTCCCTCATCAATGGCTTTGGTGATGTTTTTGAAAAAGTCAACCAAGTTTAGAGGCATGATCTGCCTTTGACAAAGCCAAACTGGGATGGATCCAAAGTCTGCAAATTCCTATGTCTTTATTTATGAGGTCCATTATGATCCTCTCCATGGCTTTGCAGATAAGGCTTGTGGGACCACAGTTGCAGTGAGAGGTAAGACTATGATTAAACAGCTGTCCTAGCTGTGGGTTTAATACACCATCAGGTCCCATGGATGCTGTGTTTTGCAGTTCTCACTTGGGCGTTGGAGATGTTTGGGGGTTTGCACTGAACCTGTCAGCCAGTATGTTGGCAATGTCTGTAGGATCAGTAATCTTCACATCATTTTGAACTAGTTCTGAGCATATCTGGGAGTCTTTAGCTATTTTTCTCTCAAAATTTGCTTTGGATGATTTTATGAGAGCTCTTAGTTTTACTTATAGTGATCAAAGGTGTCTTACCTTTTAAGGATTTTGCTCTATCTTGTAGTAGCTTCCTCCTTTTGTTGTAGAGTTTGTTTATGGCTGGGGTCCACCAGACTGGATGGGTACAAAGAGTCTTTGTTTTGCTTGGGATTGCCTTATACATGCAGTCCTGCAGGTGAGTTCTTTACTGTGGTCTTTTTATTTCAGGTGGGGCATGAGGACCAGCGTGAGATAGTTTGTGATCTGATCTCACCAGTGAGGGGTATACTTCGGTGTTGAACATTGTGCTCCCATGTTCGATGATGAGATCAAAGTATTTTTTCTCCTCTTGTGGGGATGGTGACTAGTTGTTCCATGGCATTTGAGTTTATGAATTCTGTTTGGGCTTGAGTAGTGTTCCCAGTCTATATTAGGGTAATTGAAGTCACCTAGTATGATGGTGTTTGGTGATACATTTATCCCCTCTAGTGTTTTCAGGAAGGCCATGTGAGGTTCCTGAGTTTGTGAGGGTGGCCTGTAACAACCTGGATGGTCTCCGATGCATCGTGCGTCTTTGTGATACATGACGACTTTTAGATAGAGGATATGATAGAGAAATTTTGGGAATGGCTAGGAATAAGGTTTATGAAAGTTTCAATAGAACTATGAGTTGAGGAGGCATATCTTGCCCAGAAATCAAGAAAGAAAATATTTTTTTCTGTTATGAAATATAGAGCCTTTTCTGAAAATATTGTTAACATAGTTAGAAAGCTCTGGCCAATTATCAGTTTTGATGAATCTTTGAGTAGTATTTTTCCTAGCAAAATAACTTTTTCTTATGGTAGTTTTTTTAATTTGAAGGAACTATTAAATAGACCAATATTACTTCCAGAAATTGATGTTTAACAGGGGGCTTTTCCCTGTGGAAACTACATTTTTTGTTTGAGAATAAAGAATTTGTCAGGAACAGTAATTAATGGTAGAAGATATTCAATGCAGGGAAAATATAACTGCAAATCTTGTGGGGTAGTGTACATATTGGGTTGTGGATGTGATAGTACGAGATGGTACATAGGGCAAACAAAGAGGCAAGTTGGGATAAGAGTTAGAGAACATCTTTTAGACATTAGAAACAACAAAAGGGAGAGCCCAGTAGCTACTCATTTTTCATCTGTCCATGTGGGTAATGGTTCATCTCTATTTTTTAGTGTTTTGGCCCAGGCTGAGACAACAGGGGGTACACTTCACTCTAGGCTGAATTATGTAGAGACCATATTTATTTATAACTATGGCACTTCATATCCAGGTGGATTAAATCAAGAAGTGTCAATGAAATTCTAAAGGATGTACTTTTATAAAATAAAACAAAAATAACAAGAATTGTGTCATTTTTTATGCTAGTTTCAGAGGGTTATTTTCCTATCATGTTGGGTATAATAATTTTGTAGTTTCTGCTGTTTTATATATAGTTATAAAATGTTTTTGTATACATTCATAAAATCCCCCATGTTTGTCAGGATTTATGAAGTGCAAGAATATTATAAAGGGGGAAGGTATTATTTGGTGATTGCATTTGTGCTTGTATTTGTAACAGCTAATTAATGTACTGAGGTTATTTAATTATTTAAATGAAAAGTTTTTCAAATTAATTACATTTTAAGTAGTTGATATATCACAAAGAAACATCCCTTGAAGGTGAAATGCCGAGGATTAAACATACCTGGTGATTCATCTACTGTGTGCTACTTGTGTTTTATTTGAAATTTTGGTGCAGTTTTTTTGTTGTTTTTGATATAACATTAAGTGTCTAAAGTAAGTCTTATATTCAATAAAGGCTATTGACTGAGATGACAAAGAGGATCTTAGGCGTTAAACACTTGTCCTATATGGACAGACTCAAAAAAACTCCAACTATTCTTTGTCTCATATCACCTACTTAGAGGCGATCTCTGCTTGACTTACAAAGCCAAGTCGACCCATTTCTGTTAGAAATGATGCATCTAAAGAAATCCAATTCCCTCAGCACCTCACGCTTCAGGGACCTCAACCTCATTACCACAATCAATAGAACAAGCTGGAGGGGCAAGTTCATAACCCAGAGACTGCCCATGCTATAGAATAGACTTCCTATACATGTCAAGCAACGCATCTCACTGGCCCTGTTCAAGAGAAATCTTGATGAATGGATGGGAAATAGAAAATTCACCCTGGGGATCACTCCAGTGGCTCTACTTGACAGAGGCACTGGGAACTAAGGTTGGGTGGCACAATGCCATGGTAATCCTATGGGCTAGGCTTGTAAAGGCTCCAGGGCCATTAGCCTAGTACACGCATATGAATCTATGAACAACTTTATACAACAATGATAAAGAAGACAATCTGCATCCAACTGTAATATTTAAATTATTTGCTTTGTTAAGGGTTCAGCAGAGGTGCTCTATCCTTGGTAAGATAACCAGCAATCCATTGAGTTTGTTTGATAAAATTTGTCTGTGGCAGATGATGTAAGACCCCAGTGATATCAGTGTTAAGTACATAATCTATGATAGGTAAAACTATAGTCTTTTCTATAGAGCTTTAGGTGTTAACAGTTCAGCATTTCTGCTGCAAGTTACGACAATGTTTTTTAGTCTAGTAGTAACATAATTAAGATATGAGCAGACTGTAAGTTGATGATGAAGATGAAACCATAGGTATGTGAATTGCAGAACATATTGTTGAAATTGCCTCTTAAATAGGAGATGGCAATTGTTTACCATGTCAAACAGCATGGTATTAGCTTTCTTGATATTTAATAATTAATTATATCAAAAGTGAACAGCTTTAGGGAGATGTTCTAATGTTAAGCTTATGCATGCCATGTGGGTCTATATCAAAAACCTGAAATTTGAAAAGAGCGAATGCTCTGAAATCGACACAAAATACTCAAAAGCACAGAAACTTGAAAGTACGGAACAGCAATTTGTTTTCCCAGGGGAAAAAATGACTGCTCCAAAAAAACAAAAAAACAAAAAACAAAAACAAAAAAACAAATCCAAATGCAACATGAAGTGGGGGGCTTCACCACCCACAGGCCGCTACTTAAATATACCAGTTCCATGCTCCCACCACAGTGTAGGAAATGGCAAAGTCCCAGCAATGACCCAGCGATTTTTTTTCTCTGGGGGGAAAAAAATAAAAAAATTGCTGTTCTGGCCGTTCGACATTCTGTGGTTTTGGTTATTAGGGGTTGATGTAAGAACGTTCGCTCTTTGCAGCATTCGACTTCCTAATATAGACCCTATAGAACAGCTGGAATTTCAGATACATTTATTATCAGCATGAAGTAATACTGGGATGTCACTCAATATGAACTTGAGTCAATAAAACATCGTAATACTGATTACAAAAGATAGTGAAACTCCAAAGTCATGGATCGATATTCATAAGTTATTTACAGTGTTCTGGCCAGATGGCCATCAAGGAACAATGATTTGCTAACCTATGTAGAAAATATTCTGCCTCCCATCCATTTGTTCAGTGATTTTTTGTACATTCCAGTATTAGATGAATTACTAACATTACAAGGCAATTTATTACATAACATTATCATTTTCTTGATTAATGCAATTATAGCAAATACTATTTCTTGATATTCTTTTATATAATTTTCTGACTACATATCTATTTATGTAAAAAGTATTGCATTTTTATATATTTAATGACATTTGTAATTCTGAATCTCCAAAAACTTTATAAGCAAGAATTAGTTTCCCTCTAATGTATGTATAATAGAGAGTATGAAAGCTTAAGTATTTACATATGTTCCTTTAACATTAAGTCTTTAATTAACATAAATCTGTATTTATCGATCTTTTTATCTGTATATGTATATGTGTGTGTGTGTGTGTGTATGCATATATATATATATATATATATATATATATATATATATATATATAAATATAAAACGTATTATTTTGTTTGGGATCTTTCAAGACAATGTGAGTTTCCAAATGAATATGTACAGAAAATAATACACTGAACAATAAGTCTGATGTATGTTTTGCAGAAGAAAAATAAGCCATTCCTGGAAGACTGTTCTGTTTCTAGTTGTGGTTATATATTTAGTAAAAGACAAAGTAAAATAAACTGTGATTCCTAAATCTTTATATTTATTTACTACATACCATATGTCTATGCAGGTCTCAAAATCCTGGCTTTACACTGGAATGGAAGGGATTGAGCAATAAATGGAAAGTATCCTTGATTTATCTAAGGTCTAAGAGCCAGGGAGCCATGTGCTTCTTGTTGTTGTACAGGATCAATTATTTTTGCAAAGTTTCTGGCAACCAATCTGGTAAAATGTGGCCAGACCTCTACTGAGAGTTGTTTAAGGGCAATGAAACATGCACAAATGCAAAACACTTTCTTTGTTTCTCAGCAATGTCAGTTTTATGTCACAGTGGCTGTCCATGCTTCAATATAAAACCCAATTGGTATTCTATGACTGTCATTGTAATGAAGGAGAATGCAGGCACAAGTGTCAGCAGTTTATACAAGTGCTGGGTAAGAAGGCATTTCTGGCATGTATCTGATCCTTGGGGACTCAGCTCTTTGATTTACAGCCATGGCGTCATTATTTCTGCATTCCTTGGTTCCTCAATAAGTAACCCGATTCATATGGCAGCTTCCACCCTTAGATGGTTTTAGCATTTCTGAGAATGTAATTCATAGGTTCATAGGTTAAGTACTAAGCTAACTGCCCTTGCGAGCCATTTTAAGCCTAGCCAATTATCCCTTGTGAGACTCAAAACCTGCACCTTGTGTTTGTAAGGCAAACACCTTCACCATTAGGCCACCCTCCCAACCCTCAAAATTGTTTTAACTGTAGATTTTTTGAGTACAAAACAAATCCAATCATAAGTTTTACAGAGCAAAACTTTGTTAGTGATATTCAATATGCAAACATTTCCATATTTAAATTTCTGATTATTTATAGGCCACCTACAAATATAGAATGGAACTCCTACATTTTATCTTCTTAGCTCCTGATCATAACTAAAGTCCACAGAAGTGATTTATTTTAACAGAGTCATTGCATTTTCTCCCATCACTGGGCACAAAGTACTATATGAATATGAATATGATCACCCATAAAATCTGCATATTCTTAGAGTGCTGCACAGTTTCATTATATAATATATATTTTAGTCTGTTGCATCTTAATTGTATATATAGTCTCACTGCTGTTAAATTTGTTTTGAATTAACAGTCTTTGGCATACCTATTTCCACAGTTTTACCATAAGCTCTAATATTCTAATGTGTTAAAGAAAGCTCTGTAATGTCATCTTGGCCTGTCAAATCTTTATAGCTTTCCTTGATGTGCTCTTCTAAATTTTCTATATCTTAATTTAGGGGTCTTCAACAGGATATTTACAATTTTTTACAAGAATCTTCAACCTTGTATAATATACATCTTTACATTCATATGGCAATTAGTCAGCCTTTCTAAACAGGCATGCTAAACTGGATGCTTTTCTTTGCTTCAAAGCATTTTTTTAACATCTAAAATATACCTGATATATCTCTTGCACGTGATATGTTTAATATACATAAAGAGCAGGATTCAGATTCTCTCAGCCTGTGTTAATTGCGTAATGCATATTTGTAAATTGACAGTGGACAGACTATACAATCCAGAGAACATATAAAGCTACTCAGGTAAACACTACATTACCAGCTTATTACCATTCCTCTAAACTGAACACTGTGCTGTCAGACCTGTTAGTGTTCTCCCTACCAGCAGTGCATTAAGGTGGCATAGACACCACTCAAGAAGCAGTATCTCAGGCACACATATACGCATGCAGACACAACCCCCCACCCCGCACAAAATTAGAAAACCATACACAATGACACCCCCAGACATTCGCTAACACACACACAAATATACAACAAGCAGCAACACACAAGCCCATACACATTTGGTCATACTAACAAAAACAATCAGCCACAAACCTACTGACACACACACACACACACACACACACACACACACACACACACACACACACACACACACACACACACACCAGCCAAAATCATGCCACCCACAGAAATACATCCACATACACATCCACACACGTATGCAGTCCCACAGTTCTGATATACCTACCTGGTAGTCATGCTGTGTCTGGCAACTACTCCAAAAGGGATGAATGCATGTACTCCTTCAAAAGACACCATTCATATTTTTCTTTCTAGAGAAAAAAATAACTCAGTAACATGATTCCATGAATCAAAGTACTGTGTCAATCTAGAAACAGGGCCATTTCCAAAAGACTATGCATGGCTAGTTTCCATTAATCACTATTCAGGACCAAAGCACTTACATTTTATTTCAACAGGAAGACGGCATCCATTCTATGACTACTGGCAGAAAAAATAGTGAGAAAGAGTGGTCTAGGCATTAATATGGCATACTACAATGCAGTAAAATGTTTATGCAACACAGTAAGCCTTTCTGAATCCTAAGGAAATTCTTTACTTCGCCTTTTTAGCATCTACTTCACCTGTCTCTAGACTAGTGAGGTATTTTAGTTAATTAACTTTACAGATGACTGCAAACTTAGCAATACAGTCAAAAGATCTTCTGAACTCATTCATTACAGCAGGAACTAACTCTTATAAACACGTGGTATGTGGACAAACGGCTAAAATTAAATACGAAAAGTGTAGTATTGTCAAATTTGGTAAACATCTCATTTCCACATTGTAGAGTACAACTAATATCACACTCCTAAATATTAATAGTGTCAGGGATGTTGGAACCTGGGTTGAAAATTCCCTCTCCTTTAACTGCCATATATCAGCAATAGTCAGGAAAAAAATGTTGCTTTTCACAAGTAATATCTAAAGATATATCACCTGGAATAAAATAACGTATATTTTTTTCTTTATGCAGTCATAATTAAGAAAATGAGTGGCTATAATACTCCACCCTCCCCCCCCCACTCCCACCCCAGGTAGCTTTCTAGGCATACTAAGCAACTGGAAAGGCCCTAGATGATCCTAAACAAGAAGATTGGTAGATTAAAGTCCCTGGACTACTGGGAAAGGCTTGAAGTACTATACCATTACTTGGATACATATAGGCTCTGGCATTGTGATTTATGTCTTGCTTTCCATTCCCCTTGGACTACACTTGATCTTAGCCAAAATGCTAAGAATTCTCTTATATCTTCACAAGCTAAACATGTTCACAAATATGACAACTAAAATAAATCTCCACCATCATGCAAGTAAAATAAGTTGGAGAGACAAACATATTACCCAATGCCTACATCACCTATGGAACAAACTTCATCTGCAAGTTAACAATGACATCTTAGCATGGCAATTGGAATGGTACCATAAAATTACATTGGGACTGACCTGTTTTGCCATTCTTACAAAGGGGGATAGAACACGAGGGTGGATATTGGAAAAATGTAGCTGGTCTTATGACTCAGTTGCTATGTACTTTCTATAATTACAGTGCCCCTATGAAATCCAACAACAATACTTTCAGCCATGTCTCTGTTGTAATATTTAAAATGTTTACAGATGTCAGGTCAGAAATAAGTTACTCTGTAGGGCCATTGTGGACCAAAACAAAGACCATCTACATTTATATCAAGTTGTGGTAATTCTAAAGGCATTTATAAATGTATCAAGGTCAGTATTATTTCTTCTCTGTCGCTGTTTTTTTCATAAAGGCATTATATATGTTTTTATGTTTTTACCACAGAAAGAAAAAGTCAGCAGTGGCACAGTTTGTGCCTACTTCTTTAAATACATCACTTATCTGCCTGAGCTTTCTAACAGGTAATTGTGCTTTTGCCCAAGATTCTGGTATTGTGAGAACTTGCTATTGGTAAAAATATTATATAAACAGGGGACAAAGGCTCCAAAAGGAGTTTTTTTTAAGTACTTGTCTTATAAACTCAAAAGGTTGTTGTAATAACAGGATTTGTATTAGCAAGTATTCTTTATGAAATTAAGTCTGAAACATATGTATTTCATTATTTAGTTACTTCAATCCAGATTTGCCAGAAAACCACACATTTTATGAGGAACATAGAAAAAAATATGAGGCAAAAATCTGGGCATTCTGCTTAAATCTGGACAGTTGAGAGGTACAGTACATAAACTTAAATCATCATGTTGGCCATAGACCAACCAAAACCCTTGGCCTCTGGTTGAAGCTGTACCTAATTATAGAATTACCCCTCAGTGAAATACACTCATTAGCCTTGATAACAAATTATATTTCTTGTAATGTCTGAATTAAGAACAATCATGTGTGCTGTCCCACAGACAGAGGTGTTAGTCACAAAATTTGTTAGCAATATGTTGAGTTTTGTGAAAAGCTACAAGTAATACAGTATGCAATAGCCTAATATAGAGGGGATCTCTGTTTACAACCAAATTGCAAGATTATATTTATGACCCCAAAGGAAACAATACTCTGGCTTGCTGAATTAATAAAACAAGAAGTTACTTTAGCATAGACTGTATTACATCTGTTTTGTTTACTTAGTGCTACAAAATGATTTAATTTGTACCATCATTCATATCATCTCTAACTTTCTGTTATGGTACACCTCTGCAAAGAGGGTGAGCTCTTCTGAAATGTCATGTTTAGTACTCCCCATCCACTTTTGTACTGATCTTTATGTAAACTTTTTATACTCCTTGGATCTCCTTTGTCAAAGGATTGCAGATTAGCGTGACACTACCCAGTTAAGAAAGTAAAATTATAAATAAATGAAAAGAAGAAAAATCATAGAATGCACCATATCACTTACTAAGACAACATACTACTTTTACTGCTAAATAACTTAATTTTTGCATGCAAAGGTTCATACTAGTCAGTTGATTAGATTGATCATTTGTAGCCTTGACTCAGGATCCCATTTTACAACATGAAGTAATTATTTCCCCCTTTCAATAGAAGTATGAGGGGAGGGGACAGATGTGGGTGAACTTATGGTTTCCTTTCCATTCTACAACTTTCTTGAAATATGTACTTAGCCACTTATATTAACATTCAAAGAGGGAACCTCCAACTTCATGGAGTTTACTGCATGATGGCTGTAAAGTTGTGGGCAATACATACATTTTGTGATTTTGAATAATAATGTGCCTGGGAGGAGAGCTGTTTAGCTGCAGATAGGAAGCCAGTGATATTTCTTTAAAAGCTCACTGATTATTTCTAGAGATTGCTAAAGCTATGATGCATCAAATCTTGCATTTTGCAGTTTGAAGTAGTTAGGCATTAGTATTAAAGTGGAATGCTATTATAGGTAGTTCATATTTCAGTCTGGGAATTAATACATTTCTGGACAAGGTTTTACTACCTTCTCAAGTAAATATGTGTGAAATCTATGACATAATTTTAGTTTTAAGCTCTTTCCTTGTGCTGCTGATATGGCATCTGTAGGCTTGTGTCTCCTGTTACAACACAGGCACTTTGATAGGCAACAGTAAGGCAGCCTATATGTAAACCCATTTCAAAGTGTATGCCGGTTGGACAAAATAATGGATGTTCAGTCTGCCCTTTACTACACTGGATCTTGATTCATCTACCAGTGTTTTTCATATTAATCACTGCTTCAGTAAACTAAGCTATATGGCTTATATCCTGTAGCCAGTTTCCAAAGCTTCAAGGAGCCTTCCATGCCCCCAAACTAGCAGTGAGCTCAAGATGAGGTGAATAAAAATACTGGTGTGGGTGTCAAGCCCTTTACAGCTTTCCAGACATAGAGAAAAGCACTCCTCTGTGGGCTTTAAGGGATTGATGGTTGGCTAATGCTGTTCTATTGCAGGGCAAAGAAGTTTCCTTTGAGGAAATAATTTTTCTACATTACTTTTTAGTTGTTTAAACTATGTTTTTGTGTAAAACAACTACTTTAGAGCTACAGAAAAATATTTTATTGACTGTCATGTTACTTTTATGTACTTTTAAATAGCAGCAAACTTTTTTACTTTTGTGGTAAAAAATTGTTAAAAGTTGTTAATAACAACATTTTCTATGGAGAAACTATGTTTATTTCACTTTTTGGGAATTGAAAAATAAAGTGTTTCTTACTGTGTTATTTTGTAGGAAAAAGTGAGTTTTTTTTGTTACTTTCCTGTCTTACTGACTACTGCTGCTAAGCTTCCTAAGAAAACAAGCACCATTTTTGACTTGACTATGGAAGAAAATACTGGTCCCTCAGTCAGACCTCCTTTCAACAACAAAAAGTAAAAGTTAACTAAGCATGCTTTTCTATCACAGTAAGCTAGAAATTTGCCACAGATGTAGGTGGGTGACTCTGCTGTGGCTAAAGTTGGATCTTCAGAACACTCATCATTTTCCTTAGACCCCTGTGATGCTGCCCACATAACCTCCATGGACTAGGGGTTAGCCACATCCTTGGTGACCATATGTGTCCCTCAGGGGGCAAGGAACAGCCACTTTTGTCAGTCATTGGAGAAGAGGCAGTGAATGTGTCCTTGCTTAGCTAGAATGTTGTGCCCATCCTCGAAGAAGCTGTTACTAGCAACTTTCCTGTCAAAAAAGTCAGAAAACTAAACATATTAGGTGCTCCTGTGTCCATTTTCTTGGGAGAGATTCACTTTCCCTGATGCTATTTCCTATATGTGGCAGTGTTTTTAGTAGGATAACAGTGTGTTTCTCTGTCCCTTAGAAAATATTATGAGTTGCTATAACTGGAATTTCCAGAACCTTCACCCCTTCCTCTAGTGTCATCAGCACTGGAGGACATGCTTATCACAGTCTCTGTTTTCCCTAACAGCCAACCTTATATCCCTAAGTAAGCAGACAGAATGTGCAAAGTTTCTTAGTCTTTTAAGTTTTTATACACTAACCCCAGATCTGACCCTACAGCTATAGCTTTAGTCAGTCCAGGTGCTGATAAATGTTTTATTAATTCTAATCCTTCTCCTTGTCAAAGCTAGTAATATGTATGGTGAGTGTATGCTTCTCCAACTTCAATTTTTAGAAAAGGCTCATATAGCTAAGTTTAGAATGACATTGTAAAAGTATGAGGAATATTTTAGCTGCAGTTTCCTATTGTGAGGAAAAATCTGATTTGTGTAGTCTAGCTTCTGCTGCTTCACGGGTCAATACTCATAGTTTTACGTGTGTTTATGAGTTTGTTGATACTGCTACCAAGGCCATTGCCACTGGTACTATTTTAAAGAGATTTGCCTGGCTGCCTTCTCTGAACTTCCCAGAAGATGTTAATAATGACATTTTGAATTCTCTTTTGGTTGTAGATTTAGTTTTTGGACCCTTTGATTGAGAGGTTATCAAAAAGTGAATCCCATGGATTTGTCAGCCCTCCATCTCTAAATTTTCAGTGATTTTTCTTTTCCTTCATCCAGTTTTGGCAAGAAGCAAAACAAACATTCTCAGCAGAATGCTGACAAGCAAACATTTAAAAAGCAATGCCAGGGAGCATTCCTATCCATCCAGGTTTCTGACATTTCTTAAGGTTTTGGGCATCTGCATCACATTATCAGCTCTCTACCTTACTCTTTTGGGTTATCCACTGTACCAGGAGTTAAGTGTCTAGTTATAGCTTATTGCAAGCTACAGGGTAGCCAGATTTTTCCATATTTAGACAACTTGTGTATTTTTGCAATCTTTTCAAAGTGTCAAGAAGCTCTCATTTGGGTGAGAGATTTACACAGGTTGGGATTCCACAAGAACATTTAAAAGTCTTTTTTGACTCTATCACATAGGATTGTGTTCCTGAGATGATTGCTAGATATCTCTGCACAGCCTTTCTTCCATAAGAAAAATAGATCCATATTTAGATCTAATCAAGGGGTTTTCCACTCAAACTTCTGTTTTTGTGATGAAATACCTCAGGATTCTGGGTCTCATTGTATTCATGATTCTCATGATACCTTTTAAAAGGTTTGACATTAGAAAGATTTGGTGGCATGTCTCAGCACCAACTACTGACTTTTCAAAGTTCAGTTCTGTCAAATGTCCTTGAATCCAGGTCTCCCCTCTCCCCTCCTCCTCCAAAGCAGTCAGTCACAACAGCTGCTGTGGACTTTTTTGGAGAGCAGTGCCAAGTATAGTAAAAGTGCAAGGTCACTGGGAACAAGAAAGACAGACAGATGCACATTAACATTAAAGAGATGCTAGCTCTTGTAAAGGCTTCCCAACTAGATGAGAGGATCTTCCAAGATTTGATCCATCTGTGGTTAATTCGTTAGGTAGAACTGTTTGCCTCCTCACTAAATAATCAACTAGCAAAATTCTGTTCTAGGACTCCATGCAAGAAGGGCAGGAAGATAGATAAGGAATGTTTCTGTATGCCTTTTCTCCCTTTCTACTGGTATCCAGTCTATTTTGAAAGATTGAGAAGAAATCCTCAAAGATCTTTATAGTGACCCTCTTCTGGGCCATCCAACAGTGTTTCTCCCTTATTTTGGAAATAGCCATGGATAAATACCACAAGCTTCCTCACAGACTGGACTTACTCACACAAGAATGGGGAATTTGATACATCCTGGCCATAAACTACAACTAGCTTTCTGGATGTTAGCATCTTAATACATTTTAGGCACATATTTTCTGAGTACGTGCAACAGGTACCAATGGGGGCATAAAAGCCTGTTCCTTAAAAGTCATATATAAGCAACTTTTATAGTTGGTTCCAACAAAATAATCAGTGCCCATTCAGCGCTAGCATTTATCTGGTTTTTAAACAATGCTTGTGTGGGTTACTATCCTATTGCCTGTCTTACTCCTCTGTCAGGGTTCATTTGTCAGCCATTTCAGCGTGTCTCTTCCTGGATCCCTCGATTTCAATGCATTCTCATGCGAAAATTTTTTTGAAAGGGGTGCTAGATAAGAAACCTCCACAAAAAACACTGACTCCTCCTTGCAAACTTAATATTCTGTCAGGGAAGCTAACAATTGCTCCATTTGAACCAGCTGATTGATTTCAGGTTCTTAGCATGGAAAACAGTTTTGCTGATTGCTCTAACCTCTGCAAGAAGAGTATCTGAGTTGCAAGCTCTTATGATGGGCCAGCTGTATCTCATTCTTCTATGTCTGAAGTGGTATCTGAGTGTATTTTAAGCCACATAATACATCTCTCTGTTTTCTTTCCAGAACCAAAGAATGAGAAAGGATGTTTCACAACATGGATGTTCACAGACAACTCAGACAGAACTTTGAGAGAACAAATCAAAAATTTTCAAAACTTCTGATCAGCTGTTCATTTCTTGTGAAGAAGGAGGGACAACCGGTGTCAAAGCAGACCATTTCCAAATGTTTGTCTCAGATGATTACTTTTTGTTTTGCCACCACAACAAAGTTATTCCAGTTAAGGACAAGGTATACTCTAACAGAGCCTTGGCTTGGTCTATGAATTTTTGGAAAGCACTGGACTCTAGAAGTATTCTAGAAACAACAACATAGTCAACTGTGTATACTTTTACAAAGCACTATAAATTAGATTCCTTTTCCATGTTTAGGACAAGCTTTGATAGACCATTCTCCAGGGGCTCCTGCTCCCTGCCCCTTCTACCTTCTAGTTGTTTTAAGCTTTAGTAATCTAACTTTATAGTTTGGGCTACAGTAGCAGTGATCAATTTAAACACCATAAATCTTTGAATGTTCACTGCAACACTAGTCACACCCTCCATTCATCTGCCTTGTTTTTTTTTTTTTTTGTTTTTTTTTAATGCCAGGATGTGGGCACGCATTTTTTTCCAAGCTATGTCTTCTCAGGGCTTAGCCGCCATCTTTCAGTAGCGTGAAAACTCTGAAGGCTTTGGCACACAAAGTCTTTTAAGTCATATCATGACAGTTTGGGAGTGTGGAAGGTGCCTGAAGCTTTGGAGTCTGGCCAGCTGCTACATCCTATACAGGATATAACCCATATAGCTTAGATACTACAGCAATGATCATTAAGGCACCAACTGTTATGTTAAAGTTTAGTTATACAACTGTACTTTTTCAACTTTGGTCATGCTTTTTGACAGAATGAGGTTAGATTCAAATGAGATATTGTATCTATATAGTTCCACTGTTCTATACTTGCCATTCTTTAGTCTAATAATTTTATATTTTTCAATAATACTAGTCCTGATTAAAAACAAAGCTGTGTAACTCGGTCTACAGTCAAAATGTGTATTCCTAAAGCCACCCTCCAATACTGCAAAAAAGAATGTAATATAAATACAAAATATATGGTGCTACGACATCTTCTTGTTTGTAGTAAGATTTTTTTAAATTTTTTGTTTTAGTGCAGGGGAAACTGGTGTGCCTAAATGATAGAAACTTAGATATTTACAGAAACTTAGATATTTACAGATTTATTCCATGCAGCATTAATATGTAAGGCAAAAGTTTTATTTATTTTTTTTTAAATCTTTCAACATTAGTTAGGTCTGGGCAGTCTAACCATCCTTTAATGAAAGCAGTGGATTTTTTCTCTTCCAAAAAATGAGTTGCTACTGTATGATATAATCACTCAGGTGAGAAGTATTGCTTTCTTGCAAAATATCTAAAGGAGAGTATCACTCAGGTGAGAAGTATTGCTTTCTTGCAAAATATCTATAGGAGGGTGACAATTAAATCTGAAGATTGCTTTATAAATGTTGCCTTCTCACACTTGCAATTCATCTTCTTCAAATGCAACTTCCTGGTATGTCAGGTTTCATTTTATATGTTATCTTTGCAAGTGTAATGCTGTATATCATTATTAACCATTTAACGTATTATATTTTAAATTTTTAACTGAGTAGTGTCATACTGAACCACAGGCCTTTATCAGGGAAAAAAAGAAACAAGCACTTTAAAATTTCCACAAAAAGGCTGGTAGGAATCTTACTACTGTGCAATGCACTGCTCATGTCTTTTTCATGTTTACAGACTAACCAGATTAAATAAAACACCAAAAAAAAAAAATGCCACAAACCATAGAAAATTGTAATCTCATTTTGTGGAATTAAGCTGCGAAGTCTTCACCTCCTTTTTGTTTTTCTATGTTTACAGATTAGTAAGTCTCTGAAAGACTTGATGGTCTGTATGATCTATATGTCTCCTTATTGATTAATCATCTCCCATGACCACCATGTGTCCCAAACAACACTTGACCACTCTTAGATGCCATTTTTGACCCTAACTGTAACTGTCTGCATAGACTTACTTTCCAGATTGAAAACATTTTATATTTGTAGATTTCTTCAAATGCTACTTTTTTTTCTAAATGTTAGCTTTTACTTCAACTAGGGTCAAAACACCTGGGAGTTTTAGACTTTGCTGCATAAGCATTTCTCCAATCATCAACTGAAAGCATTTCTACACTCATCAACTGAGATATAATTATGTCATTAAAAAGAACCTTCACAGTTTTGTTTCTGCATTTCCTAGCTTCATTTTTCTTTTTTTTTTCCTCCAAAGATTGTTCAGACATCTCAGCCTGTCTATTAAATGAATCATGAACTTGTATAGACGTTTACCAGGGGTGTGACTGGAACTACAAAACAGGTGCAAAATAAACCTTGGAAGACACACTGGTAATCATTTAAGAAGCTACAATCAACTGCAGCTGCTTAAGTGACACAAAGTCAATGTTTGTGTGTTAGGAACTGCAACAATGACCATTTGGTACAGTTTAGCAAAGATGGTTCATACAGCTTAGCAAACAGATATTTTGTAGATACACAACAGTTCTTTGTTTTGCCTGAAGACCCTTTAATTTGACAGTCACTACGTAGTGATACCTCTTTTGGTTCAGTTCAGCAAACTTAGCAGTTTGCTTAGCTTGAAGATAGGTTTCTGAACTATGAAAGAACTTATTTTTAGTTTTCAAGTTCAAACTGGTGAATGCCAAACTGGGACATTGCACAGGGCTCTAACCAACCTCAGTACAATTCTTCAGTACATCATAACATTACAATAAATTAACAGTTTGCTCAATGTAGTCAAATTACCAGATACATAGTAGCTCAAGTGCTAACTAAGCTGTTGGAAAGCATACTGTAAAAGACAATCACAGACCTAGCTGAAATGTACACAGCTAAAGGGAATCAACAACCTAACTAGAAACTCAATAATCTTCTAGCAAAACTAGCTACTGGGAAATTAGACAAATAAAGGATACTAACATTTTAAATAGTGTGCTATAAACAAAAGTCATTAATACAGGATGAATTACAATCCATCATAGCAATAAGAAAGCACACAAGAATAAAGTTACCCATCCACAGAGACATCTTTAGAAATTGCATCTACATATTTAAATATCCACTGTCTGAAACAAAAGTTTACTGACCAATCATTCTTATCTGAAGCATTACATTTCCACTGAGAAAATTTAATCCAGTAATTTAATTTTGAAGGAAGATAATTTTTGCTCATTTCTCACTTGCTGTGACAGTTGGTAGCACATGGTTTGGGTAGTTTCCTAAAAGCTTTGTCAGCCCATTATCAAGCCAACCATTGGTCTTCTTAGATTAAGGGTATCTTGGCATGAGATTCTCAATGTGGAAAGGAAAGAGGTGATTTCTAACAACTGCTCTGGGAGGGGGGGGGATGCAATATTCTAGCAAAGTAGCTTGACTTCAAAGGTGGACAACCATGGCTGGTCTTTGATGAAATAGAACCCCAGGCAAAGAAAAATATAGTGTCCCTTCTCCTCTCCACTGTCTCCCAGACAAGCACAGAACCCCAGTCTTCTGATTACTATTTTTCTTGTTTTCTCTCATTTTATCAGTATTCAGCTTTCTCCTGCATCCTCTTGACACATGCTTACAAGCCAGCACCGCACTGTAATAACAGTGGAAGATAACTGAGTTTAGTAAAGGGCCAGGGAACTGTTAATATAACCCCCATGCCACAGAATCCTAGATGCACTGAAAAGCATTTTAGAGTTTTTCTCCAAACTATTGATCCAATTATGGCTCACACAAAAAAACATGAATAAGGAAAAAAAGGTCATACTCTTTAGTGTCACTTCTTGTATAATTTTGACAGGCCCTAACTGGCCAAGCAAGTGTCCCCGGGAACAATGGGTTTCTAGATGCCCTGAGGTACATTCTACAGCTTTTTTCCAAACTTTTGATCCAGTGGTAGCCTAAATAAAAATCATAACTAGGGAAAGAAATTCAGTTATATATTTTTCTTTCAAGGAAGAAACAAACCGTGTCTAAAGATTAGTGCTCAAAGCTGAGAAAACAGTTGGTCCCAATAAACTGAGGAGATAAATGCTTGCCATTGTACATATCTGGAAATAATTCTTGCCCCCCTACCCCACATAAAAGACAGTCAGATTTGATGCATTTCTGTAGTTGTTAGCTTGGGACACAAATAAAAGAACAAATAGGGTAAGCTATATTTTTTCAGGTTGCTGTTGTTAAATATATACCCAGCATGCATCTCACCCTATCCCAAAAAGACAACCACCTTTTGCATGCCTCTAATGTCATTATTAGTATGAAATTGAAAGAATAAATAAAGCACTGTACCATATTTCAACTAGGTTCTGTAAAACATATATATACAGAATGTCTCCTTGTCCCTACCACCAAAAAATAGCCACATGTATACACAGCTAATGGTTGATTGTGAGGAACAAAAAAAATATTAGTCACAGTAACATATTTCAGTCTTTTTCTCATAAACAGTAAGCTGTAGTGATGTTTGCAAACATCTGAGGTTTGATTGAGGGGAAATTTAAAGAAATAAAGACCACACAGTCCTCAGTCACGACAAAAGAAACAGAGGCTTTCTTTGTATATCCCCGAGTTCTGATTGTGGAAAAAAATAAACAATAACCTCACAATTACTATCCCCCATACAATCTAAAGTAAACTTCTATCCATATTTCTGATCAGGGCCCATTTTAGACTAATGTGGGTCTGGGAAGGTGGCCACTACTAAGCCTGAGTTAAAATCCTGTATACAGACTACAGTTTGATGGTCACTAGTCTCCTGAGGGTATAGGTGTTCTTTAATGAATTTCTACCTTATTTTCAAAAGATAATGCCATGCTAACTGCTCTATTTTTACTGCTATACAAAAGAGATCTGTTTCTGTTGGCCAGTATTTTGTACAGCCATAAAAAACAATGCAGGCACACACAACATACACACTTGCCATGCTTACCTGCAGGCAAAATGGGGACATGATAGCACATATATGTCATGCCTCTGTGGTATTGGAGAAAACCAACCTGGATATCTCCATGTAGTGAAAGGAAAGAAGACATGCAGGCTTCACACAAAGGATCTGCAACCAAAAACTCAACATAGAACCAAGTGCCGTGAGATGGCAATACCTATTGCTGTGCCACTGTACCAAGAGTCAGTTACATATCTTGTCCAGACCAGCAATGATAGCCACTTACATTGTACAATGGCTATATTTTACTGTGATGAAAAGTGAAACATGTTCCATTTGTTACTTTTAAATACACTGCCTCCCACATACTAACACATACACATATCATAGAAATGATAGCTTTCCATGGGCTGCAGCACATACAATATACTGCACTGCTCTTGTCATACCAAAGCAGCAAATGCTTAATAGTGATCAAACAACAATGTGGATAAGTCACTTGTATCCCAGATGACCTCTGTACCTATCAGTTACAGCCATCTTATTAACTTCTACAGCTGAGATGTCAAATTGTGAAAAAATGGCTACAATAAAATATTATAAATTTCTGTACACAAATGCATACTATTCTTGCAAAGCCAGACTAATGACTTTTTAACTTGATCAGAGCAGCAGTGTCAGTCATGTTCATTCACAAAGAGCTCTGCCCCCGCACCTCTCATTTACAGACACATTGTTGAATGTGTACCTGAGATGTCTGACTGTAGCAAAAATACTACTACTACTAATAATAATAATAATAATAATGTCACTGCAATATGGTCCAAGTTTGTTTCACACAGACATACAGTAACTACAATAATGTAGCTTAACTTCCTTCACATAAAGGCATACTAGTCTTGCAAAGGCAGAATAAAGAAGTAACTTTCAACCACAGACAGCTCCCACCCCATCCACTAGTTCTAGCCACTTTGTTGATCCTTTCCATCTCAGATGTGTGGGATAAAAATAATGGCCACAGAAATGCATTTCAACTTTGTTTTATTTATTTATTTTATTTTATTTATTTGACATGTGTTTACTGGGATAGGCTGACTGAGCAGAGCCCCTTTTTCAGCAGAGGCCCAGGGAGAAAAGCTCCACAGTAAAACTAAGCAATAAGCATTATACAATAAGATAGATAGTGTTTAGTAAAAACAATAAAACAAACTAGCAAATTTATAAATGGCCACACACTATGATGAGCAAGGAGTTCAGAGGATGATGTACAAATACCATATGTAGTGTAGTATGAGACAAAAGTAAGCACATTTTTGTAACAGTAAAGATAAACTGCTACTAAGCACAAAGAGTTCTGAGGATGAGGTACTAATACCATAAGAAGCAATAATGAGCAAACTTTTGTTTAATTAGAATTAAGATACACAGCAACTAGGCACAAAGAGTCCTAGGTTTGATGTAGGTTAGATTCTGTGTAATAGAATGCAACTTATTAGTTACTGTTAGTAGCTGGGAAAAGGAGGAGATAAAGTGGTTAGTGAAGGAGAGTAGGAAGCGTTCAGGTAGGATGATTGCAGGAGCAGGACCAGGTGCTGTTAAGGTATAATTTGAGAGTTTTCTTGAATTCCAGAGTGTGGGTAATATTTCTTATGGTCAGGAGAAGCTTGTTCCAGGAAAGAGCAGGCCAGTAGCTGTAACGATTCCATCCTAAAGATTTTTTTAGGCTTGTGAATCTTTAAGATGTATTGGACAGAGATTCTGAACAAGCGAGGGGTCTTGTAGAGAAAGCCAAAATAAATAATGTTTGGTTCTTCCTGAGAAAGGAGATACTGAAAGATAGTGGGGATTGGCAAAATATATTTAGCCTTGTGACAAAATTGACTTGTACTTCCTATGAGTCCATGAAATAGTAGACACAATAATGTACTACAGCTTGCTTTACACAAATCATATTAACCCTACAAAGCCATAATAATGAGAAAATGGCAGCAGTCAGTCATTGCCACCCACTGACAGCACCTGTACCCAGCAATTGTGGCTACTTTTTTGTTTTCTATATCTGACATGTCTTACTAATAAGACAAAACAAAATAGGTATAACAGCAATATACTTCAATTTTCTTTCACACAAGCACATAATTTCTGACCAGTCATAGTAAAGTACTCAAACATTAATCCTGCAAGGGTATTCATGGCCAAAGTCTGATTGCCCTCCAGAATATGAAAAAAAATTATTTACAATATTGCTGGCAGAGGCTGCTCTGTTGTAGCACAGCCATCAATGTTATCATGTATATTTGTAGGACATTTGTGCCTTTCCACACAACAAATCTGACTTTTTGAGGGATGACCAGGAGCATAAAGTTTACAAATCGACATTATTTGGTGTATAGAGCTTTTTCCATAATGTATCACAGCTGTTTCAGCTTTAAAAACAGGTGTGCTGATCATTAATTTATTATTTAAATGTACAGAACCATTTCTGCTTCATTTCTTTATTTAAAAAAAATATGTGTCAAAAAAGCTCACCTGACTGAAAAGCTCTCCAATTTGCCTATTGATAATGACAATCATATCTTTAACAACACAATTGCCTGTTGAATGACTAGTAGTGGGTCCATCTTCTGCAAGAAAAAGCAGTGGTGCTCCCTGGGTTCAGACACAGTAAAAAAATGTAGATTTTGTTCACTGTTGGCTGAAAGAAACTAATGATGTATAATGGGTTCAGGGCAGCAATCAACAGAGCATATTCAAGTGTTGGTCTTAAGAGGTTTAGGTAAATAGTTAATCCTGCTTCCATAGGAAGAAGTTTAGGAAAACTGCACACTGTTTTAATTTGTTTACTCACATTATCAATTCAGGTTTAAATACGGTATCAGAAAGATAATTTGGGGTCTAACCTTCCCATAAGCACCTCTTCATTTTACTGTGGCTACAGATTTATGTGGATCCCATATTCCTAGGATACTTTTTCATCTAGTCTTTGAAGTATACTCATGATCACTGGTGTATTTTACTCTCACAATGAGTGTATTAGAATGAGCCTGAAATAGGATCTCGGTAATTTCCACTCCTGAAAGACTGAAGGATACTTAAGGCTAGCCATCTGCAACATGGCGATATAAGCCAGGGCTCAGATATAACAAGACAGCTTCAAATGTATATACTTAGGAAGCTGTATGATGTTCTAATCTGTTTCTGCAGGTAAGTTTTGCTGTGGTAGTCAAAATCTGCTTCTGGGTTCATAAAATGATTCACTAGGTCAGTACTTCACAAAATGTTTCTAGCACACACAACCCTCTTACTGCCGCAATATGTTCTCTTTCTAGTTTTATTTACTTTTTATTTTACATTTGTTAACCAGGGAAGTCCGACTGGACACAGGTCCATTTTCAGCAGAGGCCCGGGACGAAAAGCTCTACATAATACTAAGAATGACTACATCCATGAATACATATAGGCATACATAAGCAAGCATTAACATTTTCTAGGTAGTTGCTCCACATAACACTAAGAGTGAATACATCCAAGAATACAAATAAGCATACATAGGCAAGCATTAACAATTTCTCGGTAGTTGCAATAGTGAATGATGCATGAAGAAAAGCTTGAGTTTTTTTTTATTTTTGGGGGGGGGGTTCTACTAGAAGGTTGCTCTTTCTGTTCAGAACTTTACATTAGTTAAACGGGTCTACTGGCAATGAAAAGGACTTATCACTGGAATAGTTGGATCATGATGGATTCCTAGCAACAGTGCAGAGTATGGATTAACCGGGGGAGTAGTATAAGCAAAGCCAGTTATATAAGTAATGGGTTTTGAGGAGTTTTTTAAATTGGAGATGGGAGGTGATGGAAGTTAACTGGATTGGGAGTGTGTTCCAGATGTTGGCAATGGAACAGGCAAAGAGAGACTTCCCAGCTTCATTTTGGTATTTGATGATACTGATTAGATTTTGATTATTGGATCTTAAGGCTCTAGTGGTGGTATAGTGATGAATTAAGTGCTGAAGGGCTGTTTTTTTTTCTGGAAGGTAGTAGAGCTTGTGAGCTATTAAGAGTTGATTTAGTAGGAGTAGCTGAGGTAGCTCAAGCCAATTTAGTTGCTTGAGGGCAAGGTAGTGATGGGATCAATGAGTGGCATTTGTGGCGAACATGGCAATCTTGTAACAAGATTCCATTTTGTTTAGTTCGCTGTGATGAAGGTTGGTAAAGATAGGGGAGGCATAAAGGAGAATAGATAGGAGGTGAGTCCTTGCAACATGCTTTGGTATGTATGTTGACGAACTGTTTGTTCCTA
This sequence comes from Protopterus annectens, assembly GCF_019279795.1. Lineage (NCBI taxonomy): Eukaryota > Metazoa > Chordata > Ceratodontiformes > Protopteridae > Protopterus > Protopterus annectens. Next base: position 1,052,395,025 of record NC_056744.1, on the reverse strand, counting down.
TAAAGGAGACCAAGTTTTTTGTTAACTTTCTTTATAGTTTGGGCTATGTGTATGTCAAATTTCAGATTATTGTCAATTTCAACACCTAGCAGTTTAGTGTGTGTGGTTGGGTTGATCTTTATGTTGTCTTTAGATGTAATGGTAAAGTCGTTGTTTAGAGGGTGAGATTTACCAGGACTGAAGAGAATGAGTTTTGTCTTTTTGGGATTAAGAATAAGTTTGATGTTAGTGAACCATGATTCTGCAATTGTAAAGTTGTTTTGAGTTATGGTTTGAAGCTCATTTAGGGTGCAGGCCACACATATAATAGTGGTGTCATCTGCATATTGCACCACTGAGGCTGAGGGTGAGGCTGAGGCAGTCTAATTAGTAAAAAGTGAGAACAGCAAAGGACCAAGGATAGTGCAGTTAAGGCATAGGATAAATTAAAAAATCGCAAAACATACAAAAACAAATTTCAAAACATGAAACCGGTTTTACATTTGAGCAACAAAAAAACTCAGCTGTTTCAGAAGATGATACAATACTGTTACTAACTAAGAAGCAATTAAAACTTCTAGCGCTTTGTTCAGTTTCAGCAGAGAAGTACTTTCACTCTTTCAGAACACCACACAACACTTGGACTGACTAGTAAACAATTACAATTTCTAGTGACTTGTTGAGTTTTTATGCAGAAGCTTTGTGGAGTTTCTACTTTCCTAGAGTATTTTACCTGAATTCCCTATATTGCAAAAAAAAAAAAAAAAAAAAAAACACACACACACAAACACAAACACACACATATTCTTGGCTTTCAGATACAAAAGTTCTTTAGCAAAGCTAATCAGTACTTCTTTCTTATTAGTATTCATTAATGCACAACTTTCTTAGGCAAAACCTCATTAATGCACAACTCTTGAAAATTCTCAGCAATGCCTCCCATAATTCCAGGACTTCCCCAAAAGACATAATACTGCTTGCCACTAGCCTTCTAGCTGGGTTGCCTCCTTCTCCACTCAAGCCATCCAGCAGTATGCTTTAGAACATTATGTAAATTGCATACACAGATAAATCACACATATAACACTAAAAACAATTTTTATCTTCTTTAAATAGACTAAACACATAAAAGAAAACTGTGGATTTACTGTAACTGGTTTTATCAGCACTTAATAAATTCAAATGATAACATATTTAAATATCAAGAATTATAGTCACATGACCATAGTTCAGATAACCTACAAAATAAAAAAAATAAAATAAAATTAAAACAAATAAATACAAAATAAATACTATACTATTGTTGCTAGTAACAGTATTGTATATAGTTGTAGAGGAAAACAAAGATATTTAAATACAAAACAGTAATGCAAACGAACTGTAAAATGAGACAAATATATTATTTAAAATCATAATGTATAATAACTTTCCTGATACTAATACTCTCACTATAGAGTCATAATAATTTATAAAATATATATAAAACTTTTTATTGAAATAATGAAATACATAAAAAAGTAAAGAGTCATATCCTAAAAATGGCATGTTTGTTGCCACCTGGCAACTAATTCACTATAACAAAATATATACAAGTCTAATATTGGAATACAGTATTAATTATATGGCTATAAAGATCCAAGAAAAAAAGTCCATTTGCCAATGAAGTAGTTGTTTTATATCAGCAACAATATAAATGCAAACTGCACATCTCTGAAAACAGGAAAATTGTTGTATAAGAAAAAACAAAGTAAAACAGGCATTTAGGTCTGTGACAGTCAGATTCAGTGGAATTAGTCACTAATTCTTGATCAATCCCAATATGTAGAAAATATGTGGGGGATGCAGTAATAGCTGCTGATACAAAAAACACTATTTTCTTTGGCACCTCAAGTCAATCTCTTATTTCAATTGACATAATATTTGCCTTATACAGAATGTGCTGAATTTGCAGAGAAACATTTAGATAATTCACTAAGAGCAACAACTGATTAACTCCCTAATCAAAAATGCTTTTTATACATGTACCTATAGAAAGTACAGCTTGTACATGATATACTTCCTGTAGGTTTATCACTTAAGAGACAGTGGCATAGAAGCAGATAAAAATGCTTTTTAATCAGAAGGTTTCTGACATAAGGTTCCATTTTCTTTGGACAGTGATAATATAAATCCCTGAAAAACGTACCATCATTTAACAAGTGCCAATATTTCTGAACAAAGTGTGAATTTTTTAATGGTTTGAATCCAGCACTGGATTGGTATTAAGGATCTCATTACTGGTACTCTGGTGGATCTAAAGATCATGCCCAGTTTTATTCAAAGTACGTTTGTAACACTAATCAATAACAGTACGGTTGTACCTCCACTGTAAAAATCTTACTTCTAGATTTAATTTTTCATTTTTAAAATGTCCACAGTAACTGCAGATTTGCATAATCCTAATAAACAAATAGCAGATATTCTCGATGATGCAGCTAGAATGACAAGTGCTGTCTATTAATAAGGAGTTCTGGGCAAGTTACTTATGGTAAGCTGAAGTTAATATGCTGCCATCAAACAATTTAGTAACAGTCAAATCCATAAAATCCACTGCAAACAAATTAGATTAAACCATAGAGTCAATGCAGAAATGACTGACTGAATGGATTTAAAAAACTCAAAAAGATGGGATAAAAGTCAATTCCTTAGCAGCCAGCATATATACATTCATGCATAGAAATATTTCAAGTATGGGCATTAATTCCCTCCTAGCCTGCCAATATACCAAAACAGCTGTTCTCATAAGTATCCAGGCTGTTCTTAAACATATCTAAACTAGTGATTCCTTTAATGTAATTTGGCAGACTGTTCCATGCATCAGCTACTCTCTCAGAGAACCAATTAGTACACTTATCATTCTTACAGAATCTTCTACATAGGTTATCTGATGATTCTCTGCTACTGTTTGATAATGCCAAGCATTCCTAGAGATAGTTGTCCCTAAACCCCCTATATACCTGAATATGGTCTAATTTTAAATATCGATATGACACACTGTACAAGTTCAGATATTTTAGTCTTTCATAATAACTTAAGTTTTCACACCCATGGATACCCTTGGCATATTTCCGCTGTACTCGTTCCATTTTACTCATGATCTTTTTCTTATAAGGATTACATATTGTTATTCCACACTCAAGTTTCAGTCTAATGTAACTAATAAACAGTGTCTTCATCATTTCTGATTTCTTAGACTTTATAAATTGTTTTATACGACATATAGTTAGTTATATAACTATCATTAACCAACTGGTTGATATGATTAGAAAAACTCAAAGTGGGATCTATCTTTCAAGTCATGTCTCCCAAATCTCATATGCTTACTTTTTGATGTATTTATCAGTATATTATTCTCCTGTGCTCAAATGGTCAATTTAGTCAAGTTCTTTTGCAGAAGTGCCCTATCTGTTACACATGCAGTCAGTTTACTCAACTGCAAGTCTTCTGCATATAGACTGTAGAACACCAAAGATGAAAAAGATAGATCCGAAAGATAAAATCTAAACAAGTATGGGCCTAGGGCAGAGTCCTTTGAGACATTGTGACTGTAACCAAGAGTTAAACCTGTCCAACTGTGCCATATCCCATTCACAAGCCATGCAGCTATCCAGCTTATCAAGAGTACATCCATACCTTATTGTTCTAGTTTACTGGTCATTCTTTTGTGTTTGACCATATCAAATGCTAAAGTTAAATCTATATAAATTACATCACAACACAAATTTTCATTCATAGCTATTATATTGTTATAGAACATCACATTTCAAGTCGTAACAGATCTATTTTCAACATATACAAGCTAATATATGGTTTCAAGAGCCAACATTTCCAGTTCTGACAATAACTTATCCGATATTACCTTCTCTATTATTTTTCCACAACATGAAAGTAGACTTAAAGGTCTTTGTGACTCTGGGTTTGTCCTAGTCTCCCTTCCCTTAAATACATTTTTAATACGTACGTCTCCCGTCTTGAGGAATCTCAGCATATTTATACAACCTAATAAATAAGAGATATAATTGCATGGTAAGTTCTTGCTGAACTGTTCTCAGGTCATTATTACTAACTCTGTCTCCTCAATTTGCTTTGTTTGGATACAGTTTGCATAGTTATTTTTTAAATATAATCTAATTTGATTTCAGTATCTGAGGTTACCTGGATATCACTAGGACAACCTATCACCCCCTTTGTAGAGACAACCTGTTTTGCATAAGATTTTATAAATATAATCTGTTTCTGAGTATCCATTTTAGAATTTACACACAGATTATTAGGTTTTATGCCTTTAACCTTTCCACATCTTATGCATCTATAAAATGGTTTCCTATCATGCACAACATTTTTATATAAATTTTCTTCAAATTTTTCATCATCATTTCTCACACTATGCTTAATTTGTTTGTCCAGCTTGCTTATTTCAGTTTTCAAAGTTATAGTTCCACGTCTTTTCCATTTTTTACATATATTTTTTGTCTCTGCTTTAATCAAGTACTTTGTTCTAATGGAAATATATCATCCTGACATTGTGTGCCTAGATCCTAATATTAAACATTTTTTTTTATTTTTTTTGCATTCAAGAAATTTCTCTTTCAATTTTTTTTTCACGTTCCTTTTGTAGTTTTCCAATGAATGCATCATTCCAATTAGTTTTACATAGTGAGTGTTTAGCTGCCATATCCATCTATCCATCTACAAACCCTTTTCCCATTTTTGTACATGGGGTCAGGGTGTCACTTCAACAGTGACAATCATTTACAGCAAATATTAACACTACCAGGTGGCTAACCCTGCCACTGTAGTTTATCCACACCAGACAGTCATGCTCATGGCAAATTTAGAGTGTTTAATCTACCTGCTGCATGTCTTTGGAATGTGGGAGGAAAACAGAGAATCTAGAGGAAACCCACGTCAATCTGCTATAAATCTTCTGTGCACTGGTTCAGTTTTCAGTTTGGCAGAATTTTCTAACAACAGATTAACCTTGATAACCATATGATCACTGACATCAATGAAGGTAAAACTTGATATGAAGTAACAGTAATTTCTTTAGGAACACAAACAATGACTAGTCTGTTCCATTCCCTGGTAGGTTTTTTTTTTTTTTTTTTTCAACAATCTGTTTTTTTTAACAATCTGAAGCAATTGTTGCTCCTGAACAGGTTTACATTCATTTTGCTGATATACAAAACATTGGATATTAATTGAATGAATGCATTTACCTAAATGATTGAAAAGTCATACCATATTATGTTGAAACAATGTTATCAAAAAGACATGCCATTCGAACTTGAGAACTCAACATTCTGAAGTCTGTTGCTGTATGTATGATTGCACACAGGTCCCTATCAGTAAAAGCTTTTGAGTGAAGATGGCGGTACAGTGAGGATTGGGAAATTTACCCTTTTCTTCAGTGCAGTGTGATCTCGGAGTTGATATATATAATTTGCAGGGGGAGCTTGCCCCCTGCAAAAACATAAAAAATGGAGACTTTTGTATTTGTTTGTGGTTTTGCTTTGATGTTCGAGTATCTGAAAACTAAAACATCTGACATAGACCCTTGCAGACTTCGTGTTTTTGGGATGTGTTACAACTGCACAGTTTAATGGAATTCTGAAAACTCGCAAATGTCAACCATCGTGTTACATTATTGTTGACATTGTTCTTGTTCGGTAGTGTGAAATGCAGTGAATACATTTTTTTTTTTTGTTTTATTTTGTTTTTTTCTTACAAATATGTTCTGTGATTTGGTAACAAGAATGTAAACCTCCTGAAAACACATTATGAATAATTTCCTTTCTAATGATATTGAATCGATATTATTCCAAACTGTTTCTGGTAAATTTAAGTCCCCCAGTCACTATTTTTCTTCCCTATTGTGTCTCATGCAAGAAATGTATAAATTCCTCTTGATCATCAGCACTTGACTATAGAGGTCTTTACACTCAAACAATTCTTGCATGTTCCAGGGTTTCCTTTACTGTCACAGTTACACAATCAATAGTATTGGTGTTATCATTAAACATGTAACAATCACAGGTCTCTAATTTATCTTTAAACCCTATCATAAAACCACCACCTGATTTTTTGTTAGAAAGCCTGTTACAGTAAAAACATTTATACTCTTCCAGAACTGGTTTCTTGTCATTGTTCTTTAACCACAAACAAAAACAACATCAATCTTGTAGGAACACAGCAAATTTTCCAATAAAAAAATATGATTAATTCTCCTAGCACTAACAACCATCAGAAATGCATCAGGTCTTGCTATCTGTGAACTGTTAAATTTTTGACTCGCAAAAATCCTGCCTTGTGTTTGTCAAATATTGCAAAATATCTGCTGCAAAAACTTTATCTGGACAAGTGCACACCATCATGTCAGAACACTTGTGCCCAAAATTAGGCTCATATGCTCAAGACATTTCCATTCTTTAACAGTGGACATTGTTTTCATATAGGTATTTACCCAAAAAATATTTTCATTCACAGTGACCTGACTCTTCTTTATGTATATAATTTGTGAAAAATGATTTATCTTATCCGTCCAGTCATTAATATATGCGACAAACAGTTCTCGATGCCATGCTACATGCACAAGTACAATCGTCAGTGGTAAGTCTACATTTACTACTAATAATAGTAAGCAAATCTTCCATCTTTTGACATGAGGAATACAGATCATCAGTGTTATCAGCTGTTACATTTAAAAATCTATAGCAATTATTACACTGTACAAAATATTTGTGCTTTAGCAAATCAGCGATAGGACACTCATTTAAGGAATCCACATTCAGCTGCAAATTAATAAATATTCTAAACAAAAAGAATAATCAAAATCAGTAACCACAGAATTTAAAGAGAACTTAAATCAACTTCTAAGAAAAAACTCACACAGAAAATATACAAATAAATAGTAAATTAAGTACAGTAACGTTGCTGTTCTGACCATACAAGTTGTAAATGTCACATAAAAGGTGGAATTCCTTTACAACGTGCAGAAACATACGCAGTAGCTTCTGCTCAC
>NC_056744.1:1052377986-1052382986 GCF_019279795.1 Protopterus annectens | reverse complement strand
TAACAGTACTACTGACCAAGACAAAAAGTGAATAACAGCAAACAAGCATAACACTAAATCCATCCCTTAGATAACTCTCTCTATACTCTCTACACCACAACCACATTTGCAGTCAAAAATATTTTTTTCCACACAATCCTACATATTTACACAATATAAAGTATGAATTCAACCAAATGTGATTCAGACAAATATGCAGTCACACAATTGTGTTGTTTCTCATTTTTATACCCACATAACCTTGTCCCCCAATTAATGACAACCATAAACATATATGCATGCGCACACACACACACACATAAAAAAAAAAAAATATATATATATATATATATATATATATATATATATATATATATATACACACACACACACACACAAAAAAATATATATATATAATATATATATATATATATATATATATATATATATATATATATATATATATATATATATATATAGGCACACACACACAAACAACAAAGTACTATGTATTACTGAAGTTAGCTCCCTTGAAAACACCACCTCCATCCTATATCATAGAAATACATATTCATAAAAATGATACAAAGAATAAATAACTCTACAGATAGTTTTGCAGAGCAATTTCCTAGCATTTTATTTTCCTTGAGATAAACAACTTTAGAAAAAGCAAATCAGATAAACAGATTTTAAAGCTCTAATTAAGCCACACAAACAATCACGTGGCCATTGATATCTTCCCAACAATCCGCAAAGTAAAACAAAATAAGGTATTAATTTAATAAATATCAAATTATTTAAAGTAATACTTTTCAGTTTATTAAATAGTTGCAAGACATGGTATAGGTGGGTACATCTAAGTTTTCCTATGGCTGGAGACATTCATCCTCTTTTGTGTCACCTTAAGAGATCAAGTCAGCACTTTAATAATGGATAAGCTAGACACATCCATTGCACTGCCATGACCTTTAGCGGAAGTATAGCTTAAGTGTTTATCTGATAACCTTCAGTCTACAGTTTCTGATACTGTTCTCAGACTTTCATATTACATTATGCCTCAGAAGCTGGAACAAAAACAATTGTAAAGTTTAGAGAGTGCTAAAAAACAGACAGTGAACATGAAGACACAGAGTGAGCCTCTGTGAAATGAGAGTTATCTATTTCATGATGGATAAAACAACTTTTGTCTTTCCTGTTATTGTTGTTCAAAGCAACTTGCAGTATCATCAGGTGAGCACATGTTCAAAAAAAAATGGAAGAAACAATTCAGAAATACAGCCATGGCATGTCTTCCTGTGAATGGATCACATCTTTTTGAAAGGCAATATCCTGCTCCATGGATGGATAAATGAAAAATAGACTACAGGCCACATGACTATGAGTATTCCAATTCTGATATAAGGAGTATCATATTTGAAAGATATAGGTTTACATAACTCCCTCACAGTGGTTGTATATTAAACATAAATAATTTGTGATAAACTAAACAAAATAAGACACGGCGTCATGATATAACTGTCATGACTATATATATATATATATATATATATATATATATATATATATATATCAGAAAAGGCGCAAAAGTATTGTGTGGAACTTGCTACTGGTAAGAAATCCTGAGAAGTCATCTTTTCTGCAGACTGTCTACCCAACTGGTTACAAAATGGCAATCTCTTTCTTGAAAAGAGTCATTCCAGTTATATACAGTGGCCAATGGAATTTTACTCATTACAAAGGGGAGATTAGAAAGGGTTGATATACTGATATATTCATTCATTACTCACTATGCAAAAGACAGTATAGATAAAAAAACACTAGTAACGTGTGGTATACAAGTAATTAACTAGCTGCAGTCCAAAACTATACTGCAATTAAACATGATATATATCTTCTGTATTATGATGCATTTCTTTCTCTGTTCAACTCACTAAATGAAGAAGGCAAGAGGAAAGCTAGCACTGTGATTCAGAACGGTAGACTTTAAATGTTTGCTGATTGCTCTTACTAGAAATGTTTCCCTCCCTACTGTATCCACAGTGCAATTAGCACCACAGAAGAAACAATTCTATGTAGATTTGATGTCAGGCACAGTAAAGTATAGTTTTATCAAAATTGTTATGCTTCCAGGAAAAACTGCACTCATACACTATTCTGATGTGATTAAAGTAATATTTTGTGAGTAAATGTCCTCATTTCTGTTATACGGCAATCAACAAAGCAGCAGGATGGTACAACTGATTGGAGCGTAACATTTCAGTCTATGGCTCATTAACCCTCAGTGTATCTAAGTAAGAAAATAAAGAGTCTTTGATGCAGTTGATCATTTTAATTTGAATTTGTGATTCATTCTGAAGAAAAAAAAACAGATGCATTTATTTTTGTATGTTATGTATATACGTACTCACAGCAAGTTGAAGCTATGCAAACATTTCTATTGCTCAGCAATGTTACTAGATCTCTTCTATTCTCAGGTGCAGCCCTGCACTTCCACTCAAGACACAGACAAAGAACAGAAGACAACCCCACATGTGAGACTCTGCTGGGTGGAAAGCTTAATATTAATGTTTAGAAGAATGACTGTAAAGTGCATGTGTGCTTCAATCCGAACGAAGTACAACTACAGAGCAAATATACATCACGTTGTCAGAGCAAATATACATTTCAAGCTTACACAAACAGGAACCTGATTGAAAAAAGGCTTTCAGGTAAATGCACAACAGGAAATGAACATTTTCTCATCTTAATGTTATGACACACAAATGGTTTGTAGTGTAATTTTAATATATTATACTGTAAGTGTTCTTCGCACTACAGAAATAATTTTTTAAATGGGTCAGAATAACCTAGTGCGTGTGTGTGTGTGGGGGGGGGGGGGGGTATTCCTGTCATGCATTGTTTGTTTAAAAAAAATTCAAAGACAAAATATATAACTTCCGAAGGAATAATGCTACTGTCTATATAAAGAATTCTATTAGTCAACATGCAAGTGACACAAACTAGCAATCTCAACCTGCATAAATTTCATAGGAATCCAGCTTTGATAAGTGAATTATAAAACAATTGTGCCTTGAAGGCATGCTGAAAGAAATTATTTATACAAATCAAATAGTAACACCTAATCCATAAGGTATGCAACTAATTATGCAAGCACAGAAAAAGTCTTAGCATTATTTTTTCTGTTTGGGTTAACCACCTATAAAAGACAAATGTCAGTATTTTATCAGCCACAAATGCTGAGCAAACACCTGTTAGAAAATTTTCCCCCAAATGTATTTCATTCAGAATGTTGTAGAATGGTGTGTAGAAAAACAAATAACTCAGAGAATTGAACTGTCTTGGGATTATGAACAATGTAAAGGTTCTGCAGGAATTTAAAATATGTGTAGGCTGTACACTGCAGCTCTCTTATAAATCAATGTTACACTAGCCATCTGGCTTTATGCATGAGATTTGCTGTGCGTGGGAAACATCAGCTATTTTGGAGAGGACACGAATGGGTATCTTGATAAATCATATCCCTGATCCTAAAAAGAGATGACACTAACTACCAAATCATGCTTATTTAGATCCATCTACATGGTGAGAAAGAACATTTGCCGACCAACTGAAAGGGATATTCACTACTATGTTTTAACCAATCCAGTATATTTAATGATATTTTTTAACTAAGATGATCCAGGATAATACTTCAGGATGTGACTTATTTATATCTGATGTCGCTGTTAACTGTAAGCTTCTGTAAGAAGTAACGTGAATGGACCCGGAAAATTTATAAACATTCCAGGAATTTAGAGTAAAAACTATTTAAAAATGTTTGCATGGCTACTGTCAAATACTATGCTAAGTGCATCGTATTTCACCCATAGAAAAAGATATATTAAAGTGTTACCTCATCGTGAAACCTTAATTTTGGCTCGAGTTACATTTCACGTTGTGAAGTTACCAGTAAGTAGTTCGTGGATCATTAAGCTCTAGTGCATACAAATAAATATGAAACAATAGCAACAGTTACAACACATTAATTTTAAAATAAGTAGAGGTGATATAGGTATGAAAATATGAAAAAAATGCATGCTACATCCTTGATAATTACTAGCGGAGAACTTGTTACCCGAAGTTTTATTTCTTTACTTGGTGTGTTAATGCTGATATGGGTAAATACCAATTCACTGTGCTTGCCAACGTCAATAAATAGTGTACCTCACGCATCGAGGACTTCATCTGCTGCACTTCAGATCTGCATTAATATGTTTCCAGCTCAGTCATACACCAATGCCCAGCTTCAGACTAGAGTTATAGAAAGTAGTGCATGTTGCAGTACAATACAGGTTTTGCAGAAATGCTCTTGTGCACTTAAATATGAAAGGAAGCCTGTGATGACTTACAAATGACATACCACTGAAATGCTGGTACCACTGTTGGTACATCTTCAGACTCTGAGAGAATGTACAATAGTTTAAAAGTTGTCACCAGCTTATCCCAGTGTGTTAACACTGCCACTACAGAAAGGTTTACTCTATCCCATCACTTGGCACGTACCTGACAGTCAGTGAAATCATGACGGCTTGCAAGTATACTCTACACATTTACTTCTTAAATCCACATTAGCAATGAAAACACTGTGTTTTTCTTTTTTTACCTGAGAATAGCGGTGTCCCCCTGTCTGACCACAATGTTGTTGTCCTCAACAGCTGGCCACTGGAATTCCAGGCTCTGTCCAGCAGGCAGGCAGCAGGGCAGCACTGAAAAAAGACTCAAAATCACTGCTGCAAACCACTGGTTAAAGCAGAAAGCGTCCTGCACTACCAACCTCATGTCCATCACCCCTAGGCTTCTTTCCTGTTTTCCAGAAAGGTTCACAATGGTCGAAATTCCAGATTATTTTCCTCAAAAATAAATCTTCTGAAATGGCGTGCGAGTACTCCTGGTTTATTTTGCTGGAGTGATAAGTAGAAGTGAATTGTAGGGTAGCGCGTACACCATCTAGCGAGAAAAGTATGATGTAAAACGCGAGCAGC
>NC_056744.1:1052350486-1052365486 GCF_019279795.1 Protopterus annectens | reverse complement strand
CAGCTCAGCTAAGGTTAATCATCTGTGAACTGAGTGTATGGAGCTAGGAACTCACCCTTCTCTTTTAGAGATAAAATAAAACATTTCAGAGCTTAAAGTCTAACCCATATTCTAACCCATATTCTGCTACAGTTTGCTGTGAGGGAAAGGTTAGTTTGCTTTTTATTTGTTGTGTTTTGTATTACTTTATTGCCTTTTTATTTTGTATATTGTGATTTGTTTTCCTTACACTGTGTTTAACTTATATTCTGCTTTTAACTGCATACTAAAACTTGAAAAGAGTCCAGAGCACGTCTCTTGTGAGTCAGACAGAAATTAGAAGAGGTCAGTTAAGGAGTCACACATAAGTTTCAACAGGTCAGCTAGGGTTAATCATCTGTGAACTGAGGGGTGTAGCTAGGAACTAAACTTTCTATTTAAGGGATAAAATAAAACATTTCTGAGCTTTACTGGAAAGGCTCACCCAGATTCTGCTACAGTTTGCTGTGAGGGAAAGGTTAGTTTGCTTTTTATTTGTTGTGTTTTGTATTACTTTATTGCCTTTTTCTATTTTGTATACTGTGATTTGTTTTCTTTACTGTATGTTTTACTTGTGTTCTGCTTTTAACTGCATACTAAAACTTGAAAAGAAACCACAGCCTGTGTCTTGTGAGTCAGACGAAAATTAGAATAGGTCAGTTAAGCAGTCACTTATAAGTTACAATGGGTCAGCTAAGGTTAATCATCTGTGAACTGGGTTGGTGGAGCTAGGAATTAAACCTTCTATTTAAGGGGTAAAATAAAAATTTCAGAGGTTAACTGAAAAAGCTCACCCAGAATCTGCTACAGTTTTCTGTGAGGAAAAGGTTAGTTTGCTTTTTATTTGTTGAGTTTTGTTTTACTTTATTGCCTTTTTCTATTTTGTATAATGTTATTTATTTTCTTTACACTGTGTTTAATGTGTATTCTGCTTTTAACTACATACTAAAACTTGAAAAGAGACCAGCACATGTCTCTTGTGAGTCAGACAGAAATTAGAAGAGGTCAGTTAAGGAGTCACATATAAGTTTCAACAGGTCAGCTAAGGTTAATCATCTGTGAAAAGAGGGGGTGGAGCTAACTAAACTTTCTATTTAAGGGATAAAATAAAACATTTCAGAGATTTACTGGAAAAGCTCACCCAGATTCTGCTACAGTTTGCTGCAAGGGAATGGTTAGTTTGCTTTTTATTTGTTTTGTTTTGTATTACATTATTGCCTTTTTCTTTTTATACTGTGATTTGTTTTCTTTACTCTGTGTTTTACTTGTACTCTGCTTTTAACAGCATACTTAAACTTGAAAAGAGACCACAGACTGTCTCTGGTGAGTCAGACAGAAATTAGAAAAGTTCAATTAAAGAGTCACAAATAAGTTACAAGAGGTCAGCTAAGGTTAATCATCTATGAACTGAGGGTGTGGAGCTAGGAACTAAAACTTCTATTTAAGGCGTAAAATAAAACATTTCAGCTAAGGTTAATCATCAGTGAACTGAGGGGGTGGAGCTAGGAACTAAAACTTCTATTTAAGGCGAAAAATAAAACTTTTTAGATCTTTACTGGAAAGGCTCACAAAGATTCTGCTACAGTTTGCTGTGATGGAAAGGTTCACAGCTAAATGACGCTGTTAAATGCTGAAGAAGCAACAATAGTTCGTACACTGTTTCGTTAGAGCTTTTATTAACCACAAGCACTTTCGGAGAGAATGCTATCTCTCCTTCCTCAGACCAAAGTAAAACAATTAGATGTAACAACGTGCTCCTTTAAATAGGATGCAATCAACTAATTAACAAACAAGTTAACAATTTAACAATCATCAGCTTGTGACTTTAAATACATACAAGACCAGCAGTTCAAGTGTTAAAAACAAAACAGAACAAACCCCCACTTTTTAAAAATCCGACTGGTTTCTATTTGGAAAACAATCTTTCAAAACCCCTTTATGTAAAAAATATAATGATATGTATCAATATTCGTATTTTAAAATACTCGCCACTCTTATATTGTGTAAAAAAATACTAATACATAAATCATAAATTACATAAAAAACATAAACTATGTTTAAGGCTTATAACCTTAACGTTTACATATCACTCGTCAAACGGACGCTTGGAATAATTGTAAAAGTACAGGTACAAAACTCACCCAACTAGTTTTCCAAATGTTAGCAGTATGAATTAAGAGTCTTAGACCCAAACTTCTATGCCTTATCTGGTTTGCCAACTGTTCTAAGAATACTCCAAAGGGAAAGAAAGGAGTTAGTTCTTAAAATAAATATAACCCATTTACTAAGCGAGTGTATTTAAGCTAAATATATTTAAGTGTTTATAATAACACTCATTGGCTCTTGTTTTTATTATCTAAGATAAATACGAACCACTATACCCATATAACATTATGCCGTTATGTTTAATGCAATAAGGGTTCGTCTCTACATAATCTGTCAGTTTAAAAATCCTTCTCCAAACAACCAACAATATTTTACTTCATTATGTCCCTTACAACAATGTGTTGGACAGCAGATACAAAAATCTTAGAAATAAACAAAGCAAGGGTAAGACAATAAAACTTAATTGTGCATAAAATATTTCACAAGCTCTTTAACAAATTAAAAAACTTCTTAGATTTCACATTTGAAGTGAACGAGAACAAAATTAGTTTTTTGGACATTAATTTAACCAAGGACAAAGAATCCTCTATGTTTACTAGTAATATTTATAGAAAGCCCACTTATTCCAATGGATTTCTACACTTTGGAAGTTGCCACCCTATCCATCAAAAAAGAGCTATAGTGAAGGGGCAGATGGTTAGGGCGGCACGTATGATAACCAAAGATGAAGATTTCCATTCTGAATGTAGTAACTTGACTACCATGTTTGTCAACAGGGGGTACCCCGATGCTCTTATTTTGGAGATTGCATCTGAGGTGAAATATAAAAGACAATCTGGCCATTTCAGGCCCATCCTTAACAGAACACGCCCGGATTTGATGACTAATCAAGATTGGGCGGGTGGTCTGAATAAAAAGGGTAGAGAATTTGACACAGGGATCAGATTCTTGTGCACGTTCTCCATTGATCATCACTTTATTAGGGGGATTCTACAGAAAAATTGGGCAAACATAAAGGAAGACACAAATTTACATCAATTGCTGGGAACAACACCTAGTATAGCCTTTAGGAAAGGATTTAATTTAAAGGCATTATTAGAAATGAACAGACATACTTCGTTTAATAAGGTCAAGGGCATGGTTAAATGTGGTTTGTGCAACCAGTGTAAATTTATGCAGGAAGGTAATTATGTTGTTATTAACAATGTAAAATATAAATTAATGGGTAATTTCAGCTGCTCATCCAAAGCAGTGGTGTATGTGGCAACCTGTATGCAGTGCCCTGCCTTCTATATAGGAAAAACTGAGAGGGCACTGCATAAGAGAGTATATGAGCATTTATATGCTGTTTCTAAGAGCGATACCAACAATGCTCTGGCTTCCCATGTTATTAATAACAAAGAACATAGTTTTAGATTTACGGTTTTGAAACAAATTCGGACACAGATATTTTCAGGACCATGGCAATTGTTATTAGAAAAGGAAGAACTATTATGGCAGCTTAGGACAGCAGCACACACACACCCTGGTCTAAATGAAGCAATATCACTCACCTGCATTTTAAAATTGTTAGCTATTAAAAGGTAATTTTTTTAATTTGTTAAAGAGCTTGTGAAATATTTTATGCACAATTAAGTTTTATTGTCTTACCCTTGCTTTGTTTATTTCTAAGATTTTTGTATCTGCTGTCCAACACATTGTTGTAAGGGACATAATGAAGTAAAATCTTGTTGGTTGTTTGGAGAAGGATTTTTAAACTGACAGATTATGTAGAGACGAACCCTTATTGCATTAAACATAACGGCATAATGTTATATGGGTATAGTGGTTCGTATTTATCTTAGATAATAAAAACAAGAGCCAATGAGTGTTATTATAAACACTTAAATATATTTAGCTTAAATACACTCGCTTAGTAAATGGGTTATATTTATTTTAAGAACTAACTCCTTTCTTTCCCTTTGGAGTATTCTTAGAACAGTTGGCAAACCAGATAAGGCATAGAAGTTTGGGTCTAAGACTCTAAATTCATACTGCTAACATTTGGAAAACTAGTTGGGTGAGTTTTGTACCTGTACTTTTACAATTATTCCAAGCGTCCGTTTGACGAGTGATATGTAAACGTTAAGGTTATAAGCCTTAAACATAGTTTATGTTTTTTATGTAATTTATGATTTATGTATTAGTATTTTTTTACACAATATAAGAGTGGCGAGTATTTTAAAATACGAACATTGATACATATCATTATATTTTTTACATAAAGGGGTTTTTGAAAGATTGTTTTCCAAATGGCGAAACCAGTCGGATTTTTAAAAAGTGGGGGTTTGTTCTGTTTTGTTTTTAACACTTGAACTGCTGGTCTTGTATGTATTTAAAGTCACAAGCTGATGATTGTTAAATTGTTAACTTGTTTGTTAATTAGTTGATTGCATCCTATTTAAAGGAGCACGTTGTTACATCTAATTGTTTTACTTTGGTCTGAGGAAGGAGAGATAGCATTCTCTCCGAAAGTGCTTGTGGTTAATAAAAGCTCTAACGAAACAGTGTACGAACTATTGTTGCTTCTTCAGCATTTAACAGCGTCATTTAGCTGTGGATTATTACTTGGCCATCTACTTGGCACATGCCCAGCAGCTTGTTTCCCTTGAATTTTTGTATTTCAGTGGTTTGTTTGGTTTTTGAAAACGCAGTTTGTTATGTCCAACGAGGGAAACGCTGTCTCGCAGGGCTCATTGTTCTCCCAAGACGGAGGTGATGTAAGCAACAGTTCGGAAGCTAAAGCGAAGGAAGCGGAGGCGAAAGCGGATGGGGATTTAACAACCCTTATCCATTTGCTTATGGGCAGAATGGACACTTTTACCCAAAGAATGGACTTACTTGACAACGCGCTTAGTACAAGAACCAGCACGCAAACAGTAACGCAGGGAGTTGATGCTAACCTTGTCACTCATGGCGTTAAACCGGTTACCGGTATGGTAACCAGAAACCAGCAACTGGCTAGCGGAGCATCTTCGGATTCTAGCGCCATTCCCGCTGGGCAAGGACACACTACAGTTTTGGCGAATGCGGGAACACAAGGTACTGTTATTTCTGTAAATGATTCCGTTCCGACGGTTTCATTATACTTAAATAGAAAAAACTTTTTTACGATCCATGATAATACAGCAACAGGGGCAGCTAATACAGAGACTATGGATGAAGTTAACATTAACAATATTGCAGAACTTATTGGAGATTTCGACTATAAGCTGTTTAGATGTAAAAAACTACAGCTCGAGATCTCTTATCTAACCGAATGCCTGGACAAGAAGATAGTTCCTAAAGGGCTTAGGCAGTGGAGGTTTCCAGTGGGCCTTGAGGAAGGTTCCGGTTTTCATGGACAACTTTTGGCTTTATTCGATCAGCACAGCTTCGAATACATGGCAATGCTGATTGACTATTACACAACACAGGTGGAGGCTTATAGAAACGATTTGGCTAGCTTAGAGCAAGAAATCAAAAACAACTATGACTTCTTGCGCTACAAATATGATTATTCACGTGTGTTTTCCAGCATTGATGCCTCTATTAACAAACTTTGTGACAATAAGAAAAAGAAAATTATTAGAGATACGAATCAATATGCTGATAATAAAGCCTATCCTAAACCCCCACAAGTTAATTTAACCAGCAACAAGCTTAGAGGGGCATTGCCTAATGTTAACAAGAAAAATTTGGGTACCAAAACTCATGATATGTATCAGTTGGACAATTTTCTAGAAGAAGGGCACAATAGTAATGACACCCCCAGTGACGAAGAAGGGGATATCGATTTAGAGAACGATCAACAGCAAAACTATGTACCTGTTGACCATAACAAAAGGAATGGGCGAAAGCAGAGCACCAGGGCAGTACAGTCACGGGTAGAACACCAACAGGGTTTTGGACAGGGCCAGAATTCACGGGGGAGGAATTTGAGGTCGAATACCAACAGAATGGCCCTGAGGAGCAAACAGAATCAGAACAACAGATGATAATGGAGCCTAGTCAGCCTGATATTGTTTGTAGTAATGAAGGCGATTTTAAGATCTTCAACTACACCACACTAAACATCTCTTCTGCTATGGCTGACTTCTTCTCTAAAGGACTGTCCTTTGTCCCTGATACCCGTATGGACTTGCCTAAAATACTTGTGGACCTTAAACTTTATGTTCGCAAACTAAACCTATTGGCTGTTTTAGGTAAAAATTCTTCCCTCATTAGACCTTTTAGAATTGCTAGTTTATTTAACCCGCCCTTGATAGGGAACCTTAAAACTTTTGAAAAATCCTGTGAATTAGACTTAAGGTTTTTGGCTGAAAATTCATTTAACAACAAACATAAACACAGGTTAAACATAACATGTGAGGAACGTGATTTTATTAAGTTGTTACAGGATTGTAGAATTAGGGTTATGAAACCCGACAAGGGCAATGGGCTTATCTTTATGAATCAAGTGGATTATATTAATAAACTCACTTCCCACTTAAATGATGGCCCATATGAAAAAGCTAGCACTAATGAGGTTACCACAGCATACAATAGGGTGAGGGTTACGCTCGAAGATTTGTTCTTGGAAGACTTTATAGACACACACACCCACTCTTATCTCTACATTACAGCACCTAGAATGCCCTCTTTCTTCGGAGCGCCAAAAATCCACAAATCCATTCATGAACCCCCTTTCAGACCCATAGTGGATGGGAGGGGGTCTATGTTGGTGTCTTGTGCCAAATATGTGGATGGCATCTTAAAACCATATATAGAAAAAGAAAACCAGATCTGCAAGGATTCGTGGAGCTTTCTAGAAAACATAAATAGAATACCCTTTGACCCTGATTTAAGTTTTTTAACTGTAGACGTGAAGGAACTTTATACGGCCATCCCACAACAGTTAGGACTAGAGTGGGTGAGGGAGTTCTTGGAGTCAAGGAATGTAGAACAAAATATTGTCTACACAATTGAGACTTTGTTAGAAATGGTGTTAAAATACAACTTTTTTAGTTTTGACAACGTGATATACAGACAAGCCTCTGGTGTAGCAATGGGCTCACCATGTGGGGGGTCCTTTGCCAATTGTGTAATGGCACAATGGGAGAATACATTATTATTTAACAATTCACTATTTAAAAAGCATGTCGCCTGGTATACAAGATACCAGGACGACATGTTTATATTATGGAGAGGCTCCTTGGACATGGTGGCCCCTTTTATTGATGACATCAAGACCTTGACTAACTTCTTAGATTTCACATTTGAAGTGAACGAGAACAAAATTAGTTTTTTGGACATTAATTTAACCAAGGACAAAGAATCCTCTATGTTTACTAGTAATATTTATAGAAAGCCCACTTATTCCAATGGATTTCTACACTTTGGAAGTTGCCACCCTATCCATCAAAAAAGAGCTATAGTGAAGGGGCAGATGGTTAGGGCGGCACGTATGATAACCAAAGATGAAGATTTCCATTCTGAATGTAGTAACTTGACTACCATGTTTGTCAACAGGGGGTACCCCGATGCTCTTATTTTGGAGATTGCATCTGAGGTGAAATATAAAAGACAATCTGGCCATTTCAGGCCCATCCTTAACAGAACACCGGATCTGATGACTAATCAAGATTGGGCGGGTGGTCTGAATAAAAAGGGTAGAGAATTTGACACAGGGATCAGATTCTTGTGCACGTTCTCCATTGATCATCACTTTATTAGGGGGATTCTACAGAAAAATTGGGCAAACATAAAGGAAGACACAAATTTACATCAATTGCTGGGAACAACACCTAGTATAGCCTTTAGGAAAGGATTTAATTTAAAGGCATTATTAGAAATGAACAGACATACTTCGTTTAATTGGTCAAGGGATAGTTAAATGTGGTTTGTGCAACCAGTGTAAATTTATGCAGGAAGGTAATTATGTTGTTATTAACAATGTAAAATATAAATTAATGGGTAATTTCAGCTGCTCATCCAAAGCAGTGGTGTATGTGGCAACCTGTATGCAGTGCCCTGCCTTCTATATAGGAAAAACTGAGAGGGCACTGCATAAGAGAGTATATGAGCATTTATATGCTGTTTCTAAGAGCGATACCAACAATGCTCTGGCTTCCCATGTTATTAATAACAAAGAACATAGTTTTAGATTTACGGTTTTGAAACAAATTAGGACACAGATATTTTCAGGACCATGGCAATTGTTATTAGAAAAGGAAGAACTATTATGGCAGCTTAGGACAGCAGCACACACACACCCTGGTCTAAATGAAGCAATATCACTCACCTGCATTTTAAAATTGTTAGCTATTAAAAGGTAATTTTTTTAATTTGTTAAAGAGCTTGTGAAATATTTTATGCACAATTAAGTTTTATTGTCTTACCCTTGCTTTGTTTATTTCTAAGATTTTTGTATCTGCTGTCCAACACATTGTTGTAAGGGACATAATGAAGTAAAATCTTGTTGGTTGTTTGGAGAAGGATTTTTAAACTGACAGATTATGTAGAGACGAACCCTTATTGCATTAAACATAACGGCATAATGTTATATGGGTATAGTGGTTCGTATTTATCTTAGATAATAAAAACAAGAGCCAATGAGTGTTATTATAAACACTTAAATATATTTAGCTTAAATACACTCGCTTAGTAAATGGGTTATATTTATTTTAAGAACTAACTCCTTTCTTTCCCTTTGGAGTATTCTTAGAACAGTTGGCAAACCAGATAAGGCATAGAAGTTTGGGTCTAAGACTCTAAATTCATACTGCTAACATTTGGAAAACTAGTTGGGTGAGTTTTGTACCTGTACTTTTACAATTATTCCAAGCGTCCGCTTGACGAAAGTGATATGTAAACGTTAAGGTTATAAGCCTTAAACATAGTTTATGGTTTTATGTAATTTATGATTTATGTATTAGTATTTTTACACAATATAAGAGTGGCGAGTATTTTAAAATACGAACATTGATACATATCATTATATTTTTTACATAAAGGGGTTTTTGAAAGATTGTTTTCCAAATGGCGAAACCAGTCGGATTTTTAAAAAGTGGGGGTTTGTTCTGTTTTGTTTTTAACACTTGAACTGCTGGTCTTGTATGTATTTAAAGTCACAAGCTGATGATTGTTAAATTGTTAACTTGTTTGTTAATTAGTTGATTGCATCCTATTTAAAGGAGCACGTTGTTACATCTAATTGTTTTACTTTGGTCTGAGGAAGGAGAGATAGCATTCTCTCCGAAAGTGCTTGTGGTTAATAAAAGCTCTAACGAAACAGTGTACGAACTATTGTTGCTTCTTCAGCATTTAACAGCGTCATTTAGCTGTGGATTATTACTTGGCCATCTACTTGGCACATGCCCAGCAGCTTGTTTCCCTTGAATTTTTGTATTTCAGTGGTTTGTTTGGTTTTTGAAAACGCAGTTTGTGATGGAAAGGTTAGTTTGCTCTTTATTTGTTGTGTTTTGTATAACTTTATTGCCTTTTTCTATTTTCCATATTGTGATTGGTTTTCTTTACACTGTGTTTAACTTGTATTCTGCTTTTTACTGCATACTAAAACTTGAAAAAAGAGTAGAGACTGTCTCTTGTGAGTCAGACAGAAATTAGAAGAGGTCAATTAAGGAATCACACATAGGTTACAACAGGTCAGCTAAAGTTAATAATTTGTGAACTGAGAGGGTGGAGCTAGTAACTAAACCTTCTGTTTAACGGGTCAAATAAAACATTTCAGAGCTTTACTGGAAAGGCTCACTCAGATTCTGCTACAGTTTGCATTTAGGGAAAGGTTAGTTTGCTTTTTATTTCTTGGGTTTTGTATTACTTTATTGCATTTTTCTATTTGGTATACTGTGATATGTTTTCTATACACTTCATTTTACTTGTATTCTGCTTTTAACTGCATGCTAAAACATGAAAAAAGACCACAGCCTGTCTCTTGTGAGTCAGACAGCAGTTACATGAGGTCCAATAAAGGAGTCACACATAAGTTACATCAGCTCAGCTAAGGTTAATCATATGTGAACTGAGGGTGTTGAGCTTTGAACTAAACCTTCTATTTAATGGGTAAAATAAAACATTTCAGAGCTTTACTGAAAATGCTCATCGAGATTCTGGTGCAGTTTGCTGTGAGGGAAAGGTTATTTTGTATTTGTTGTGTTTTGTACTACTTTATTGCCATTTTATATTTTGTATACTGTGATCGAACACTCAGAACAGCAAATTTTTTCCTAGGGAAAAAATTTGGCATTCTGAAACACATACACACAACACAAGCACACCAAACAAACAGCAATCCACACACATACACCTAAAATCTGACATCTAACCCTACACTAAAGTGTACATACACCACTAACTATCCACTTACTTTAACCCAAACCCTAACCCTAAGGTCAGTCACTATCACACACTCACCACACCCATGCCCTAACCCTAACTCACCTACCCCACCCTAACCCCCATGTCCACACAATCGCACACTTACCTGAACCCAACCTGTAACATTCCACCACAGTGCTGAAAATGGCGAAGTGACAGAAATGGACAACTGATTTCTTTCCCTGGGAAACAATTAAGTTTTTTTGCAGCTTCGCTATTTTCAGGGTTCGCTGAATAGGATTCAATATTAGAACATTCGATGTTCTGAAACATCGATGTTCTAATATAGACCCGCTTTTATCTACATACTAAAACTTGAAAAGAGACCACAGCCTGTCTCTTGTGAGTCAGACAGAAATTAGAAGAGGTCAGTTAAGGAGTCACACATAAGTTACATCAGGTCAGCTAAGGTTAATCATCTGTGAACTGAGGGGGTGGAGCTAAGAAATAAACCTTCTATTTATGGGGTAAAATAAAACATTTCAGAGCTTTACTGGAAAGGCTCGCCCATATTCTGCTACAGTTTGCTGTTAGGGAAAAGTTAGTTTGCTTTTTATTTGTTCTGTTTTGTATTGATTTATTGCCTTTTTCTATTTTGTATACTGTGATTTGTTTTTTTTACACTGTGTTTAACTTGTATTCTGCTTTTAAATGCATACTAAATCTTGAAAAGAGACCACAGCCTGTCTTTGTGAATCAGACAGAAATTTTAAGAGAGCAGTTAAGGAGTCACACATAAGTTACATCAGCTCAGCTAAGGTTAATCATCTGTGAACTGAGGGGGTGGAGCTAGGAACTAAACCTTCTGTTTAATGTATAAAATTAAACCATTTCAGAGCTTTACTGGAAAGGCTCACCCAGATTCTGCTGTAGTTTGCTGTGAGGGAAAGGTTAGTTTGATTTTTATTTGTTGTGTTTGTATTACTTTATTGCCTTTTTCTATTTTGTATACTGTGATTTGTTTTCTTTACACTGTGTTTTACTGTTATTCTGCTTGTAACTGCATACTAAAACTTGAAAAGAGACCACAGCCTGTCTCTTCTGAGTCAGACAGAAATAAGAAGAGGTCAGTTAAGGAGTCACACATAAGTTTGAATAGGTCAGCTAGGCATAAAATAAAACATTTCAGATCTTTACTGGAAAGGCTCACCAAGATTGCGCTACAGTTTGCTGTGAGGGAAAGGTTAGTTTGCTTTTTATTTGTTGTGTTTTTTATTACTTTATTGCCTTTTTCTATTTTGTATATTGTGATTTGTTTTCTATACACTGTGTTTAACTTGTATTCTGCTTTTAACTGTATACTAAAACTTGAAAAAAGACTAGAACCTGTATCTTGTGAATCAGACAGAAATTAGAAGAGGTCAATTAAGGAATCACACATAAGTTACATCAGGTCAGCTAAAGTTAATAATCTGTGAACTGAGAGGGTGGAGCTAGGAACTAAACCGTCTATTTAACGGGTAAAATAAAACATTTCAGAGCTTTACTGGAAAGGCTTAATTACCATGATTCAGGGAAAGGTTTGTTTGCTTTTTATATGTTGGGTTTTGTATTACTTTATTGCCTATTTCTATTTTGTATACAGTGATATATTATCTTTACTCTTTGTTTTACTTGTATTCTGTTTTTAACTGCATGCTAAAACTTGAAAAAAGACCGTAGCCTGTCTCTTGTGAGTCAGACAGAAATTAGATGTGGTCCAGTAAAGGAGTCACACTTAAGTGACATCAGCTCAGCTAAGGTTAATCATCTGTGAACTGAGGGTGTTGAGCTTGGAACTAAACCTTCTATTTAATGGGTAAAATAAAACATTTCAGAGCTTTACTGAAAATGCTCACCCAGATTCTGCTGCAGTTTGCTGTGAGGGAAGGTTATTTTTCTTTTTATTTGTTGTGTTTTGTATTACTTTATTGCCTTTTTATATTTTGTATACTGTGATTTGTTTTTTTACACAATGTTTTACTTGTATGTAATATTAGGATCATGCAACCAGATAAAGGGGGTGGAGTTGTGTTGTATGAGTCTATAGATTATAAAAATGAAATACAACTCATATTACATAATGCAGATCAATATGAAGTGTCATCTATCAATGAAGTGAATATCGCATATGGAAGAATTGATGCCCAGTTGGAAGAATTCTTGATAGAGAATAGGATTGATCAGGAATTATGTCAATATTTAAAGGTTGAGTACCCTATAATAGCTACTATAATAGGTATCCCTAAGATTCACAAGAAACATACAGCATCCCCCGTTTAGACCCATCATATCGGGTAGTAGGTCGAAAACTTTCCCTTTTGGGAAAGTTATTGATACCTGGTTAAAACCAATTTATTCTGTAATAAATCACATAGTAAAGGATTCATGGGATTTTTTAGCCAGGTTAACACCTTCGATTTGGCAACCAAATTTGATATTGGTTACTATAGATGTTAAGGACCTTTTCACGTGTATTCCACGTGAAGAAGGTATGGAAATGTTCATTAATAGTATTACTAGATTTACAGATTATACTTGGGACAAAGTTAGGTTAATAGAAGAATTTATGAGTTTAGTACTGGATTATAACTATATCTATTATGAGGGTGAATATTTTAGACAAAGCAAAGGGGTAGCTATGGGGACTGCCTGTGCCCCAATATATGCCAACATGGTTCTATTAGATTGGGAGTATGAAGTAATTTTTAATAGTCGATACATGCAGCACATTAAAAGATATGTACGGTTCTTGGATGACTTTTTTTAGTATGGGAGGGGGATATTTGTGAAATTTCAGATTTTATTAAATATTTAAATACTTCCACCTCCTATCTGAGTTTTACACATGAATGTAGTATGGGAAGTATAGCATACTTGGATACTTATATAACCTTAACACCTAAGGGATTTAAATCTAATGTTTACAGGAAGGAAGGAAGGAAACATTTAGTAATACATATTTGGAATATAATAGTTGTCATCCTGTTAGGCTAAAAACAATATTGTTAAAGGTCAGTGCATTCGTGCTGCTAGAATGACTTCTGAGTACAACGAGATGTTGTTGGAATTGAACACAATAGGAACCATGTTTAGACAAAGGGGATATCCAGATTATGTGATTGAAGACGCCATAGATTATGTTAGTAAAATGTGGGGAACCAAATTTAAACCGTTATTAGGTGTGGGTATAGATAATACTGAAAAAAGTAATACTCACGGAGAAGAAAATGACTATCACATGGCATGTATTTTACCCTTTAATAGTTATACTGAGGATATAAAGAATATTATTAAGAGAAATTGGAATATCTTAAGGGGTGATGACGTTATTTCTTCTATTGTAGGACAAGAGCTAGATTTGTCAACAGTGTAGGGTATAATCTTAAGAGGAAATTTGAAAGAAATGTATATAGTATAAAAGGACAATAGACTGGTACTAGGAAGTGTGGTCATTGCAACCAATGTAGGGCAATTATGGAGGATAATAACTTACAGTTACATAATTATGGCAAAAATGTTATACATTTTTGTCGTGGCAACTGTAATACTAAGAATGTTATATATCTTGCCCTGTGCACATCATGTCCTAGTTTTTATGTAGGACAAACAGGGAGAAGATTTAAGGACAGGATATATGAACATTTGTATGTGATCAGGAAAAGAGATGGAAATAATGCTCTATTTACACATGTGAGGGATAGTACAGGATGTAGTACCTTTAAGTTTGCAATACTGAAGTTGGTGAATGTGTCACATCGAGGTGGGAGTATTAAGTATACTTTGGCGGAGAAAGAAGTTAGATGGCAGATCTTATTGAATGCCACCTCTCCACCAGGTATTAATGAGTACATTTCCATAAAACTTATATTACAGACTAAGGTATGATGTATAGTAAGGAGGTAATATACTGAGAGGTATTTATTTACATTTGATGTGTCAAATGTATGAGGCATTGCATTTGGTGTTATGTATTGGGTATACTTGTATTTTGAAATTGAACTCACAGACTTTTACTTGCTTGAGGAGACATTGATTTGATTGGTGCATTAATTTTTTTAAAAGGTGTATATAAATGATTGGATACATGTATATGGTGTTCTGAAGAAGTCTAAGTTATATTAGATGAAAGCGCTAAACCAACTGTTTTTATATTTTTTTTATAGACTAAATAATATTTTTATAGTTCCTTCTCATTATTTCAACCATCCAGTGGATTCTTGTGAACTCGTATATTTGAGCTGTTTATTGTTGGACTCGAGTTTGTTTGGATTTTTACTTGTATTCTGCTTTTATCAGGTCTGTGTTTGAACATCGAAGTTTC
The DNA here is from genome assembly GCF_019279795.1 of Protopterus annectens. Taxonomy (NCBI): domain Eukaryota; kingdom Metazoa; phylum Chordata; order Ceratodontiformes; family Protopteridae; genus Protopterus; species Protopterus annectens. Next base: position 1,052,350,662 of record NC_056744.1, on the reverse strand, counting down.
AGAACTTCGAATGTTCGAATATCGAACCCAATTCAGCAAACGCTAACAAGATTGAACATTTAGAACAGCAAATTTTTTCCTAGGGAAAAAATTTGGTGTTCCGAAACACATACACTATACACAAGCACACCAAACAAACAGCAATTCACAGACATACAGCTAAAATCTGACATCTA
>NC_056744.1:1052256118-1052349986 GCF_019279795.1 Protopterus annectens | reverse complement strand
TAGGAAATCTAAAACTTTTCAGAGCTTTACTGGAAAAGCTCACCCATATTCTGCTCCAGGTTTCTGTTAGGGAAAGGTTAGTTTGCTTTTTATTTGTTGTGTTTTGTATTACTTTATTGCCTTTTTCTAATTTGTATACTGTGATTTGTTTTCTTTACACTGTGTTTTACTTGTATTCTGCTTGTAACTGCATATTAAAACTTGAAAAGAGATCACAGCCTTTCTCTTGTGAGTCAGATGGAAATTAGAAGAGGTCAATTAAGGAGTCCTTTATAAGGTTACTCATCTGTGAACTGGGTAGGTGGAGCTGGGAACTAAACCTTCAATTTAATGAGTAAGAGAAAACATTTCAGAGCTTTACTGGAAAGGCTCACCCAGATTCTGCTACAGTTTTCTGTTAAGGAAGGTTAGTTTGCTTTTTATTTGTTGTGTTTTGTATTACTTTATTGCCTTTTTTCTAATTTGTATACTGTGATTTGTTTTCTTTAATCTGTGTTTAACTTGTATTCTGCTTTTAACTAGATACTAAAACTTGAAAAGATACCACAGCCTGTCTCTTGTAAGTCACACAGAAATTAGAAGAGGTGAATTAAGGAGTCACACATATGTTTCAGCAGGTCATCTAACTGTGAACTGTCAATTAAGGAGTCCCTTATAAGTTACACAAGGTAAGCTAAGGTTACTCATCTGTGAACTGGGTAGGTGGAGCTAGGAACTAAACCTTCAATTTAATGAGTAAAAGAAAACATTTCAGAGCTTTACTTGGAAGGCTCACCCAGATTGTCCTACAGTTTGCTGTGAGGGAAAGGTTACTTTGCTTTTTATGTGTTGTGTTTTGTATTACTTTATTGCCTTTTTCTATTTTGTATACTGTGATTTGTTTTCTTTACAGTGTATTTAACTTGTATTCTGCTTTAAACTGCATACTAAATTTTGAAAAGATATCACAGCCTGTCTCTTGTGAGTCAGATAGAAATTAGAGGAAGTCAATTAAGGAGGCTCACATAAGTTACATCAGCTCTGCTAAGGTTAATCATCTATGAACTGATAGGGTTGAGCTACAAACTAAACCTTCTATTTAAGGGGTAAAATAAAACATTTCAGAGCTTTACTAGAAATGCTCACCCATATTCTGCTACAGTTTTCTGTGAGAGAAATGTTGTTTGCTTTTTATTTGTGTTTTGTATTGCTTTTTTGCCTTTTTCTATTTTGTATAATGTGATTTGTTTTCTTTACACTGTGTTTAACTTGTATTCTGCTTTTGACTGCATACTAAAACTTGAAATGAGTCCACAGGCTGTCTCTTCTGAGTCAGACAGAAATTAAAAGAAGTCAATTAAAGAGTCACACATAAGTTACAACAGGTCAGCTAGGGTTAATCATCTGTGAACTGAGGCATTGGAGCTAGGAAGTAAAGCTTCTATTTAAGGGGAAAAATAAAATATTTCAGATCTTTACTGGAAATGTTCACCCAGATTAAGCTACAGTTTGCTGTGAAGGAAAGCTTACTTTGCTTTTTATTTGTTGTTTTTGTATTACTTTATTGCCTTTTTCTATTTTGTATACTGTGAATTGTTTTCTTTACTCTGTGTTTTACTTGAATGATGCTTTTAACTGCATACTTAAACTGAAAAGAGACCACAGCCTGTCTCTTGTGAGTCAGACAGACATTAGAAGTGGTCAGTTAAGGAGTCACCCATAAGTTACATCAGCTCAGCTAAGGTTAATCATCTGTGAACTGAGGGGATGGAGCTAGGATCTAAACCTTCTTTTTTAGAGGTAAAATAAAACATTTCAGATCTTAAATGCTCACTCATAATCTGCTACACTTTGCTGTGAGGGAAAGGTTTGTTTGCTTTTTATTTGTTGTGTTTTGTATAACTTTATTGCCTTTTTCTATTTCATATACTGTGATTTGTTTTCTTCACACTGTGATTCACTTGTATTCTGATTTTAACTGCATACTAAAACTTGAAAAGAGACTACAGCCTGTCTCTTATGAGTCAGAAATTACAAGTCAGTTAAGGATTCACACATAAGTTACAACAGGTCAGCTAAGGTTAATCATCTGTGAAAAGAGGGGGTGGAGCTAGGAACTAAACCTTCAATTTAAGGCGTAAAATTAAAACATTTCAGAGCTTTACTGGAAAGGCTCACCCATATTCTGGTACAGTTTGCTGTTAGGGAAAGGTTAGTTTGCTTTTTATTTGTTGTGTTTTGTATTACTTTATTGCCTTTTTCTATTTTGTATACTGTGATTTGTTTCCTTTACATTGTGTTTACTTGTATTCTGCTTGTAACTGCATACTCAAACTTGAAAAGAGACCACAGCCCATCTCTTTTGAGTCAGACGGAAATTAGAAGAGGTCAGTTAAGGAGTCACATAAGTTATAACACATCAGCTAAGGTTAATCATCTGTGAACTGGGTGGGTGGAACTAGGAACTAACCCTTCTATTTAAGGCGTAAAATTAAAACATTTCAGAGTGTTACTGGAAAGGCTCACAAATATTCTACTACAGCTTGCTGTAAGGGAAAGGTTAGTTTGCTTTTTCATTGTATGTCTTGTATTACTGTATTGCCTTTCTCTATTTTCTACACTGTGATTTTTTTTTTTACAGTGTGTTTAACTTGTATTCTAGTTTTAACTGCATGCTAAAACTTTTAAAAAGACCAGAGCCTGTCTCTTGTGAGTCAGAAAGAGATTAAAAGAGGTCAGTTAAGGAGTCCCACATAAGTTACATGAGGTCAGCTAAAGTTAATAATATGTGAACTGAGGGGGTGGAGCTAGGAACTAAACCTTCTATTTAACGGGTAAAATAAAACATTTCAGAGCTTTACTGGAAAGGCTCACACAGATTGTGGTACAGTTTGCTGTGAGGGAAAGGTTAGTTTGCTTTTTATTTGTTGTGTTTTCTATTACTTTATTGCCTTTTTCTATTTTGTATACTGTGATTTATTTTCTTTACGCTGTGTGTTACTTGCATTCTGCTTGTAACTGCATACTAAAACTTGAAAAGAGACCACAGCCTGTCTCTTGTGAGTCAGACAGAAATTAGAAGAGGTCATTTAAGGACTCATGCATAAGTTACTTCAGCTCAGCTAAGGTTAATCATCTGTGAACTGAGGGGGTGGAGCTAGGAACTAAACCTATTTAAAGCATAAAATTAAAATATTTCAGAGCTTTACTGGAAAGGCTCACACATATTCTGCTACAGCTTGCTGTTAGGGAAAGGTTAGTTTGCTTTTTATTTCTTGTGTTTTGTATTACTTTGATACCTTTTTCTATTTTGTATACTGTGATTTGTTTTCTTTACATTGTGTTTTACTCGTATTCTGCTTGTAATTGCATACTCAGACTTAAAAAGAGACCACAGCCCATCTCTTTTGAATCAGACAGAAATTAGAAGAGGTCAGTTAAGGAGTCACATAAGTTAAAACCCAGCAGCTAAGGTTAATCATCTCTGAACTGGGTGGGTGGGTCTAGGAACTAAACCTTCTATTTAAAGCCTAAAATGTAAAAATGTCAGAGCTTTACTGGAAAGGCTCACAAATATTCTGCTACAGTTTGCTGTAAGGAAAAGATTAGTTTGCTTTTTCATTGTATGCTTTCTATTATTTTATTGCATTTTTCTATTTTGTACACTGTGATTTGTTTTTATTACAGTGTGTTTAACTTGTATTCTGCTTTTAACTGCATACTAAAACTTGAAAAAAGACCAGAGCCTGTCTCTTGTGAGTCAGACAGAGATTAAAAGAGGTCAGTAAAGGAGTCACACATAATTTACATGAGGTCAGCTAAAGTTAATAATCTGTGAGCTGAGGGGGTGGAGCTAGGAACTAAACCTTCTATTTAATGGGTAAAATACAACATTTCAGATCTTTACTGGAAAGGCTCTCCCAGATTGTGGTACAGTTTGCTGTGAGGGAAAGTTTAGTTTCCTTTTTATTTGTTGTGTTTTCTATTACTTTATTAACTTTTTCTATTTTGTATACTGTGATTTGTTTTCTTTACTCTGTGTTTTACTTATATTCTGCTTTTAACTTTATACTAAAATTTGAAATAGACCACAGCCTGTCTCTTGTGAGTCAGACAGAAATTAGAATTGGTCAATTTACAAGTCACACATAAGTTACAAAAAATCAGCTATGGTTAATCATCTGTGAACTGAGAGGGTTGAGCTACGAACTAAACCTTCTATTTAAGGGTAAAATAAAACATTTCAGAGCTTTACTGTAAAAGCTCACCCAGGAGCTGCTACAATTTGCTGTGAGGGAAATGTTAGTTTGGTTTTTATTTTTTTGGGTTTTGTATTACTTTATTACCTTTTTCTATTTTGTATACTGTGATTTGTTTTCTTTACACTGTTTGTTACTTGCATTCTGCTTGTAACTGCATACTAAAATTTGAAAAGAGATAACAGCCTATCTCTTGTGAGTCAGACAGAAATTAGAAAAGGTAATTTAAGGAGTCATGCATAAGTTCCTTCAGCTCAGCTAAGGATAATCATCTGTGAACTGAGGGGGTGGAGCAAGGAACTAAACCTTCGCTTTTAGAGGTAAAAATAAAATATTTCAGAGCTTAAAGACTCACCCATATTCTGCTGCAGTTTGATGTGAGGGAAAGGTTAGTTTGATTTTTATTTGTTGTGTTTTGTTCTACTTTATTGCCTGTTTCTATTTTGTTCACTGTGATTTGTTTTCTTTAGAGTGTGTTTCACTTGTATTCAGCTTTTAATGCATACTAAAACTTGAAAAGAGACCGCAGACTGTCTCTTTTGTGTCAGACAGAAATTATATGAGGTCAGTTAAGGAGTCTCCCATACGTTACAACATGTCAGTTAAGTTTAATCATCTGTGAACTGAGGGGGTGGAGGTAGGAACTAAACCTTCTATTTAAGGCATAAAATTAAAATATTTCAGAGCTTTACTGGAAAGGCTCACACATATTCTGCTACAGTTTGCTGTTAGGGAAGGGTTAGTTTGCTTTTTATTTGTTGTGTTTTGTATTACTTTATTGCCTTTCTATATTTTGTATACTGTGATTTGTTTCTTTACACTGTGCTTTACTTGTATTCTGCTTGTAAATGCACTCTCAAACTTGAAAAAAGACCACAGCCCAACTCTTTTGAGTCAGATGAAAATTAGAAAAGGTCAGTTAAGGAGTCACTTATAAGTTGCAACAGGTCAACTAAGTTTAATCATCTGTGAATTGGGTGGGTGGAGCTAGGAACTAAACCTTCTATATAAGGGGTAAAATAAAACATTTCAGAGCTTTACTGGAAATGCTCACCCAGATTCTGCTACAGTTTGCTGTGAGAGAAATGTTAATTTGCTTTTCATTTGTTGTGTTTTCTATTACTTTATTGCCTTTTTCTATTTTGTATACTGTGAATTGTTTTCCTTACTCTGTGTTTAACTTGTATGCTGTTTTTAACTGCATTCAAAAACTGAAAAGAGACCACAGCCTGTCTCTTGTGAGTCAGACAGAAATTAGAAGTGGTCAGTTAAGGAGTCAGATATAAGTTACGTCAGCTCAGTTAAGGTTAATCATCTGTAAACTGAGGGGATGGAGCTAGGATCTAAACCTGCTTTTTAGGGGCAAAATAAAACATTTCAAAGCGTAAAGGCTCACCCATAATCTGCAACAGTTTGGTGTGAGGGGAAGATTAGTTTTTTTTTTATTTGTTTTGTTTTGTATATCTTTATTTCCTTTTTCTATTTTGTATACTGTGATTTGTTTTCTTTACACTGTGTTTCACTTGTATTCTCCTTTTAGCTGCATACTAAAACTTGAAAACAGACCACAGCCTGTCTTTTTTGAGTCAGAAATTAGAAGAAGTCAGTTAATGAGTCAGACATAAGTTACAACAGGTCAGCTAAGGTTAATCATCTATGAACTGAGGGGGTGGAGCTAGGAAATAACCTTCTATTTCAGCCGTAAAATTAAAACATTTCAGAGCTTTAATTGAAATGCTCACCCATATTCTGGTATGGTTTGCTATTAGGGAAGATTAGTTTACTTTTTATTTGTTGTGTTTTGTATTACTTTATTGCCTTTTTCTATTTTGTATACTGTGATTTGTTTTCTTTACATTGTGTTTTACTCGTATTCTGCTTGTAATTGCATACTCAAACTTGAAAAGAGACCACAGCCCGTCTCTTTTGAGTCAGACTAAAATTAGAAGAGGTCAGTTAAGGAGTCACATAAGTTACAACACGTCAGCTAAGGTTAATCATCTCTGAACTGGGTGGGTGGAGCTAGGAACTAAACCTTCTATTTAAGGCATAAAATTAAAAAATTTCAGAGCTTTACTGGAAAGGCTCAAAAATATTCTGCTACGGTTTGCTGTGAGGGAAAGGTTACTTTGTTTTTCATTGTATGTTTTGTATTACTTCATTGCCTTTTTCTATTTTCTACACTGCGATTTGTTTTCTTTACACTGTGTTTAACTTGTATTCTCCTTTTAACTGCATATTAAAACTTTAAAAAAGGCCAGAGCCTGTCTCTTGTGTGTCAGACAGACATTAAAAGAGGTCAGTTAAGGAGTCACACATAAGTTACATGAGGTCAGCTAAAGTTAAAAATCTGTGAGCTGATGGGGTGGAGCTAGGAACTAAACCTTCTATTTAACGGGAAAAATAAAACATTTCAGAGCTTTACTGGAAAGGATCTCCCAGATTGTGCTACAGTTTGCTGTGAGGGAAAGGTTAGTTTGCTTCTTATTTATTGTGTTTTCTATTACTTTATTGCCTTTTTCTATTTTGTATACTGTGATTTGTTTTCTTTACTCTGTGTTTTACTTATATTCTGCTTTTAACTTCATACTTAAACTTGAAAAGAAACCACAGCCTGTCTCTTGTGAGTCAGACATAAGTTAGAAGTAGTCAGTTTAGGAGTCACACATAAGATACAACAGATCAGCTATGATTAATCATCTGTGAACTGAGGGGGTTAGTTACGAACTAAACCTTCTATTTAAGTGGTAAAATAAAACATTTCAGAGCTTTACTGGAAAGGCTCACCCACATTCTGCTACAATTTGCTGTGAGGGAAAGGTTAGTTTGCTTTTTATTTGTTGGGTTTTGCATTACTTTATTGCCTTTTTCTATTTTGTGTACTGTGATTTGTTTTCTTTACACTGTGTGTTACTTGTTTTCTGCTTGTAACTGCATACTAAAACTTGTAAAGAGACCACAGCCTGTCTCTTGTGAGTCAGACAAAAATTAGAAGAGGTAATTTAAGGAGTACAGCATAAGTTACATCAGCTCAGCTAAGGTTAATCATTTGTAAACTGAGGGGATGGAGGTAGGAACTAAACCTTTGCTTTTAAAATAAAACATTTCAGAGCTTAAAGGCTCACCCATATTCTGCTACAGTTTGCTGTGAGGAAAAGCTTAATTTGATTTTTATTTGTTGTGTTTTGTACTAATTTATTGCCTGTTTCTATTTTGTACACTGTGATTAAATTTCTTTACACTGTGTTTCACTTGTATTCTGCTTTAAAACTGCATACTAAAACTTGAAAAGAGACCACAACCTGTCTCTTGTGAGTCAGACAGAAATTAGAATAGGTCAATTAAGGAGTCACACATAAGTTTCAGCAGGTCAGCTAAGGTTAATCATGTGGGGGTTGAATTGATAGAGTAAACCATCTATTTAAGATGTAAAATTAAAAAATTTCAGAGCTTTTCTGAAAGGTTCACCCATATTCTGATACAGTTTGCTGTAAGGAAAGGTTAGTTTTTTTTTGTTGTGTTTTTTGTTACTTCATTACCTTTTCTATTTTGTATACTGTGATTTGTTTTCTTTACACTGTGTTTTACTTGTATTCTGCTTTTAATTGAATACTAAAACTTGAACAAAGACCAGATCCTGTCTCTTGTGAGTCAGACAGAAATTAGAAGAGGTCAGGTAAGGAGTCACACATAACTTACATAAGATCAGCTACAGTTAATATTCTGTGAACTGAGGTGGTGGAGCTAGGAACTAAACCTTCTATTTAACGGGTAAAATAAAACATTTCAGAACTTTACTTGAAAGGCTCTCCCAGGTTTTGCTGTGAGGTAAAGATTAGTTTGGTTTTTATTTGGTGGGTTTTGTATTACTTTATTGCATTTTTCTATTTCAATACTGTGATCTGTTTTCTTTACACTGTGTGTTACTTGCATTCTGCTTATAACTGCATACTAAAACTTGAAAAGAGACCACAGCCTGTCTCTTGTGAGTCAGACAGAAATTAAAAGAGGTCAGTTAAGGGGTCACGCATAAGTTACATCAGCTCAGCTAAGGTTAATCATCTGTGAACTGAGGGGGTGGTGCTAGGAAGTAAACCTTCGATTATAGGGGTAAAATAAAACATTTCAGAGCTTAAAGGCTCATCCATATTGTTCTACAGTTTGCTGTGAGGGAAATGATAGTTTGATTTTTATTTGTTGTGTTTTGTATTACTTTATTGCCTGTTTCTATTTTATATACTGTGATTTGTTTTCGTTAAACTGCGTTTCACTTGTATTTTGCTTTTAACTGCATGCTAAAACTTGAAAGGAGACCACATACTGTCTCTTGTGAGTCAGACAGAAATTAGAAAAGGTCAGTTAAGGAGTCTCCCATAAGTTACAACAGGTCAGCTAAGGTTAATCATCTATGAACTGAGGGGTTAGAGCTAGGAAGTAAACCTTCTAATTAAGGCTTAAAATTAAAACAATTCAGAGCTTTACTGGAAAGGCTCACCCATACTCTGCTACAGTTTGCTGTTAGGGAAAGGTTAGTTTGCTTTTTATTTGTTGTGTTTTGTATTACTTTATTGCCTTTTTCTATTTTGTATAGTGTGATTTGTTTTCTTTACATTGTGTTTTACTTGTATTTTGCTTGTAACTGCATACTAAAACTTGAAAAGAGACCACACCCTGTCTCTTGTAAGTCAGATGGAAATTAGAAGAGGTCAATTAAGGAGTCAATTATAAGTTACAACAGGTCAGCTAAGGTTAATCATCTGTGAAATGGGTGGGTGGAGTTAGGAACTAAACCTTCTATATAAGGTGTAAAATAAAACATTTCAGAGCTTTACTGGAAAGGTTCACCCAGATTCTGCTACAGTTTGCTGTGAGAGGAAGTTTACTTTGCTTTTTATTTGTTTTGTGTTGTATTACTTTATTGCCTTTTTCTATTTTTGTTTAATGTGATTTGTTTTCTTTACCCTGTGTTTAACTTGTATTCTGCTTTTAACTGCATACTAAAACTTGAAAGGAGACCATAGCCTGCCTCTTGTGAGTCAGGCAGAAATTAGAAGAGGTCAATTAATGAGTCACATATAATTTACAGCACGTCAGCTAAGGTTAATCATCTGTAAACTGAGGTGGTGGAGCTAGGAACTAAAACTTCTATTTAAGGCTTAAAATAAAACATTTCAGATCTTTACTAGAAAGGCTCACCCAGATTGTGCTGCAGTTTGCAATGAGGGAAAGGTTACTTTGCTTTTTATTTGTTGTGTTTTGTATCACTTTATTGCCTTTTTCTATTATGTACTGTTAGTTGTTTTCTTTACTCTGTGTTTTACTTGTATTCTACTTTTAACTGCATAACAAAACTTGAAAAGGGATGACAGTCAGTCTCTTGTGAGTCAGACAGAAATTAGAAGAGATCAGTTAAGGAGTCACCCTTTAGTGACCTCAGCTCAGCTAAGGTTAATCATCTGTGAACTGGGGGTATGGAGCTTGGAACTCAACCTTCTCTTTTATAGGTAAAATAAAACATTTCAGAGCTTAAAGGCTCACCCATATTCTGCTACAGTTTGCAGTGAGGGAAAGGTTTGTTTGCTTTTTATTTGTGTTTGTATAATTTTATTGCCTTTTTCTATTTCATATACTGTGATTTGTTTTCTTCACACTGTGTTTCACTTGTATTCTGCTTTTAACTGCATACTAAAACTTGAAAAGAGACCACAGCCTGTCTCTTGTGAGTCAGACAGAAATTAGAAGATGTCAGTTAAGGAATCACACAAATGTTTCAACAGGTCATCTAAAGTCAATCATCTGTGAACTAAGGGGGTGGAGCTAGGAACTAAACCTTCTATTTAAAGCATAAAATTAAAACATTTCAGAGCTTTACTGGAAAGGCTCCCGAATATTCTACTAGAGTTTGCTGTGAGGGAAAGGTTAGTTTGCTTCTTATTTATTGTGTTTTCTATTACTTTATTGCCTTTTTCTATTTTGTATACTGTGATTTGTTTTCTTTACTCTGTGTTTTACTTATATTCTGCTTTTAACTTCATACTTAAACTTGAAAAGAAACCACAGCCTGTCTCTTGTGAGTCAGACAGAAGTTAGAAGTAGTCAGTTTAGGAGTCACACACAAGATGCAACAGATCAGCTATGATTAATCATCTGTGAACTGAGGGGGTTAGTTACGAACTAAACCTTCTATTTAAGTGGTAAAATAAAACATTTCAGAGCTTTACTGGAAAGGCTCACCCACATTCTGCTACAATTTGCTGTGAGGGAAAGGTAAGTTTGCTTTTTATTTGTTGCGTTTTGCATTACTTTATTGCCTTTTTCTATTTTGTGTACTGTGATTTGTTTTCTTTACACTGTGTGTTACTTGTTTTCTGCTTGTAACTGCATACTAAAACTTGTAAAGAGACCACAGCCTGTCTCTTGTGAGTCAGACAGAAATTAGAAGAGGTAATTTAAGGAGTACAGCATAAGTTACATCAGCTCAGCTAAGGTTAATCATTTGTAAACTGAGGGGATGGAGGTAGGAACTAAACCTTCGCTTTTAGGGGTAAAATAAAACATTTCAGAGCTTAAAGGCTCACCCATATTCTGCTACAGTTTGCTGTGAGGAAAAGCTTAATTTGATTTTTATTTGTTGTGTTTTGTACTAATTTATTGCCTGTTTCTATTTTGTACACTGTGACTAAATTTCTTTACACTGTGTTTCACTTGTATTCTGCTTTAAAACTGCATACTAAAACTTGAAAAGAGACCACAACCTGTCTCTTGTGAGTCAGACAGAAATTAGAAGAGGTCAATTAAGGAGTCACACATAAGTTTCAACAGGTCAGCTAAGGTTAATCATGTGTGAATTGAGGGGGTTGAGATAGGAAGTAAACCATCTATTTAAGATGTAAAATTAAAAAATTTCAGAGCTTTACTGGAAAGGTTCACCCATATTCTGATACAGTTTGCTATAAGGGAAAGGTTAGTTTGCTTTTTATTTGTTGTGTTTTGTATTACTTCATTACCTTTTTCTATTTTGTATACTGTGATTTGTTTTCTTTACACTGTGTTTTACTTGTATTCTGCTTTTAATTGAATACTAAAACTTGAACAAAGACCAGATCCTGTCTCTTGTGAGTCAGACAGAAATTAGAAGAGGTCAGGTAAGGAGTCACACATAACTTACATAAGGTCAGCTACAGTTAATATTCTGTGAACTGAGGTGGTGGAGCTAGGAACTAAACCTTCTATTTAACTGGTAAAATAAAACATTTCAGAGCTTTACTGGAAAGGCTCTCCCAGGTTTTGCTACAATTTGCTGTGAGGTAAAGATGAGTTTGGTTTTTATTTGGTGGGTTTTGTATTACTTTATTGCATTTTTCTATTTCAATACTGTGATCTGTTTTCTTTACACTGTGTGTTACTTGTATTCTGCTTATAACTGCATATTAAAACTTGAAAAGAGACCACAGCCTGTCTCTTGTGAGTCAGACAGAAATTAAAAGAGGTCAGTTAAGGGGTCACGCATAAGTTACATCAGCACAGCTAAGGTTAATCATCTGTGAACTGAGGGGGTGGTGCTAGAAAGTAAACCTTCGCTTATAGGGGTAAAATAAAACATTTCAGAGCTTAAAGGCTCATCCATATTGTTCTACAGTTTGCTGTGAGAGAAATGATAGTTTGATTTTTATTTGTTGTGTTTTGTATTACTTTATTGCCTGTTTCTATTTTATATACTGTGATTTGTTTTCGTTAAACTGCGTTTCACTTGTATTTTGCTTTTAACTGCATACTAAAACTTGAAAGGAGACCACATACTGTCTCTTGTGAGTCAGACAGAAATTAGAAAAGGTCAGTTAAGGAGTCTCCCATAAGTTACAACAGGTCAGCTAAGGTTAATCATCTATGAACTGAGGGGTTGGAGCTAGGAAGTAAACCTTCTAATTAAGGCTTAAAATTAAAACAATTCAGAGCTTTACTGGAAAGGCTCACCCATATTCTGCTACAGTTTGCTGTTAGGGAAAGGTTAGTTTGCTTTTTGTTTGTTGTGTTTTGTATTACTTTATTGCCTTTTTCTATTTTGTATAGTATGATTTGTTTTCTTTACATTGTGTTTTACTTGTATTTTGCTTGTAACTGCATACTAAAACTTGAAAAGAGACCACACCCTGTCTCTTGTAAGTCAGATGGAAATTAGAAGAGGTCAATTAAGGAGTCAATTATAAGTTACAACAGGTCAGCTAAGGTTAATCATCTGTGAAATGGGTGGGTGGAGTTAGGAACTAAACCTTCTATATAAGGCGTAAAATAAAACATTTCAGAGCTTTACTGGAAAGGTTCACCCAGATTCTGCTACAGTTTGCTGTGAGAGAAAGTTTACTTTGCTTTTTATTTGTTTTGTGTTGTATTACTTTATTGCCTTTTTCTATTTTTGTTTAATGTGATTTGTTTTCTTTACCCTGTGTTTAACTTGTATTCTGCTTTTAACTGCATACTAAAACTTGAAAGGAGACCATAGCCTGCCTCTTGTGAGTCAGGCAGAAATTAGAAGAGGTCAATTAATGAGTCACATATAATTTACAGCACGTCAGCTAAGGTTAATCATCTGTAAACTGAGGTGGTGGAGCTAGGAACTAAAACTTCTATTTAAGGCTTAAAATAAAACATTTCAGATCTTTACTTGAAAGGCTCACCCAGATTGTGCTGCAGTTTGCTATGAGGGAAAGGTTACTTTGCTTTTTATTTGTTGTGTTTTGTATCACTTTATTGCCTTTTTCTATTATGTACTGTTATTTGTTTTCTTTACTCTGTGTTTTACTTGTATTCTACTTTTAACTGCATACCAAAACTTGAAAAGGGATGACAGTCAGTCTCTTGTGAGTCAGACAGAAATTAGAAGAGATCAGTTAAGGAGTCACCCTTTAGTGACCTCAGCTCAGCTAAGGTTAATTGTCTGTGAACTGTGGGGATGGAGCTAGGATCTAAACCTTCTCTTTTAGGGATAAATTAAAACATTTCAGAGCTTAAAGGCTCACCCATAATCTGCTACAGTTTGCTGTGAGGGAAAGGTTTGTTTGCTTTTTATTTGTGTTTGTATAATTTTATTGCCTTTTTCTATTTCATATACTGTGATTTGTTTTCTTCACACTGTGTTTCACTTGTATTCTGCTTTTAACTGCATACTAAAACTTGAAAAGAGATCACAGCCTGTCTCTTGTGAGTCAGACAGAAATTAGAAGAAGTCAGTTAAGGAGTCACACATAAGTTTCAAAAGGTCATCTAAGGTTAATCATCTGTGAACTAAGGGTGTGGAGCTAGGAACTAAACCTTCTATTTAAGGCATAAAATTAAAACATTTCAGAGCTTTACTGGAAAGGCTCCCAAATATTCTGCTAGAGTTTGCTGTGAGGGAAATGTTAGTTTGCTTTTTCATTGTATATTTTGTATTACTTTATTGTTTTTTTCTATTTTGTATACTGTGATTTGTTTTCTTTACCCTGTGTTTAACTTGTATTCTGCTTTTAACTGCATACTCACACTTGAATAAAGACAATTGCCTGTCTCTTGTGAGTCAGACAGAAATTAGAAGAGGTCAATTAAGGAGTCACACATAAGTTACATCAGGTCAGCTAAAGTTAATAATCTCTGAACTTGGGGGTGGAGCTATGAACTAACCTTCTATTTAACGGGTAAAATAAAACATTTCAGAGCTTTACTGGAAAGGCTCACCCAGATTCTACTACAGTTTGCTATGAGGGAAAGGTTAGTTTGCTTTTTATTTGTTGTGTTTTGTATTACTTTATTGCCTGTTTCTATTCTGTATACTGTGATTTGTTTTCTTTACACTGTGTTTCACTTGTATTCTGCTTTTAACTGTGTACTATAACTTGAAAAGAGACCACAGCCTCTCTTCTGTGAGTCAGACTTAAATTAAAAGAGGTCAATTAAGGAGTCACACATATGCTTCAACAGGTCAGCTAAGGTTAATCATCTGTAAACTGAGGGGGTGGAGCTAGGAACTAAACCTATTTAAGGCATAAAATTAAAACGTTTCAGAGGTTTACTGGAAAGGCTCACCCATATTCTGCTACAGTTTGCTGTGAAGGACAGGTTAATTTGCTTTTTATTTGATATGTTTTTTATTATGTTATTGCCTTTTTCTATTTTGTATACTTTGATTTGTTTTCTTTACACTGTGTTTAACTTGTATTCTGCTCTTAACTGCATACTAAATCTTAAAAAGGGACCACAGCCTGTCTCTTGTGAGTCAGGCAGAAATTAGAAGATGTCAATTAAGGAGTCACACATAACTTACATCAGGTCAGCTAAGGTTAATCATCTGTGAACTGGGTGGGTAGAGCTAGTAACTAAACCTTCTATTTAAGGGGTAAAATAAAACATTTCAGAGCTTTACTTTAAAGGCTCACCCATATTCTGCTATAGTTTGCTGTGAGGGAAAGGTTAGTTTGCTTTTTATTTGTTGTGTTTTGTATTACTTTATTGCTTTTTTTCTATTTTGTATACTGTGATTTGTGTTGTTTACACTGTGTTTTACTTGTATTTTGCTTTTAGCTGCATTGTTATACTTGAAAAGAGACCACATCCAGTCTCTTGTGAGTCAGACAGAAATGTTTCCCACCTTCACACCTGGTTACTGTTGTGTTCTTAAACACCACTGTCTGTTAGTTGCCTGTCCCTTATGTAAATTTGACCATATACCTCATTTCCTCTCTGCCTTTATTGGCTGGTGTGAATTAGCACAAAATTATAATTTTGTGAAATCACTCCCCATTACCTATTTAAATCTATTGGCAATCATACTGTATTCCATAATACCAGAATACAAAAGTGACATCCCCCCTTTCAGTCTATCTTGCTGTTTTAAAAATAATGACTCTCCACTAAAACTTAACTTTTAGACTGGTAAAACTTATGTTATCTACTTTTACATCTAACTCTTCTAGTGCACACTGGAATTTTTAGGATAAACCATTTTTTTCATCTTTCATTTAAGCATCTATTGCAAGATCACCAGTTATTGTATTGCCCAAATTCTGCCTCTCAGTAGTTATCTTGGTATTAGTGCTTCTGTTTTCTCATGGTGAGAGAAGGAGTGCAGTTACATTATTTCCTGGAGACTGTTGATCACCATAAAGCTTAATAACTCCTTTACAGGTGACAGCTTAGAATCTGTGCTTATATTCTTATCCTGGTGAGAGTAGGAGCAGAGTACATTGATTTCTGACTCTTTCTGGTTGGAGATTGAGTGTCTGTACTTAACATACCTGATTGGCCTGGTTGCTATTTGAGGAAATACCAGAAAAAGGCTACAAGCCTGCAGAACCTTGCATCATCTGGGGCAAGACTGTGGATCACCAGCCAGGCTGTGGACTGCATCTCTTTTTGGGATTGGTGCTAAATCTAATTAGTTTTAACTAACACTAGCCAGTTTTTTAGTTTCAGCACTCAAAACTGTTCCCTTGTGCTCAGCACTTGCTCAGAACTTGTTGTAAACACTAAATAAACTGCAAATTACTGCAGCACTCGACTTTTCTCACTTGTCAAGAGGAAAACAGTTCTTAGTACTTAAGGGTCAGCTCCCGGTGTTTTCTCCTTTCCACCTGATGAATTTGGGCATCTTGGGGCAATGTAGCAATTGCCTCATGTACACTGACAACCCACTCCTCCTACCACCCAACACTACAACCTGTGAGAGATTTACTTATATAGCCAAACTGGATGCCAAACTCTCTCCTGCCAAGACTGGACTAGACAGACAAGAGGAGAAGGTTAACAACTGCACCACACCACACTCAACACATAGTCCTTCAAAATCCACACTACCAAAACCCACACATAGAAACACAAAGCACATACCCACATTCACAGAGGCTCTCAATAAAAATCTTCCCAAGCAACAGAGACCTCCCAAGCTGAAACACAGACAGCTACCACCCCCCCAACTCTACACAAATGATACATAACCCACAAAATCAGTGTGCCACTCAACGACAGCCCATACAGCAAAACAATGTACCCAACACACTAGTCATAGGTGACTCTATAGTCAGGCACACTGATGTCCCACTCACCAGGCTAAAAAAGGAGAAAGTTACTGTCAGCTGCCTGTCGGGTGCCAAGATCTGCCACATAATACAAACAAAACAGTTCAGCTGTGGTTTTGCTTCTACCAATCCTTACGAGCAAAATAATAAAAAAGGAAATGAATAAGTAGAAAAAATGCTCACTTTATTAGTGACAACAAAGCTTTCAGGAATCTCCCTTCTTCAGTGTTCAGTTAATTAATTAAGACCATTATATTATATATAATTAAAACAATAGACCGCATGACACAGCCATCCAATGTGGAAACAAACATCATTAATGAAACAAACTTAAAATGTTCTTAAAAACATATAATCATATAAAAATATATTTCTATGTTTCTATATATACTTATATTCATACATAAAATAAAATAGAAACTGGGATGAAACTTACATTACATTTCCCAAATAAAAAAAAACAGTAAAAAACTATCATTTTAGCAGTAAATGAATCTGGCTACTTTTACTGCTTCTGTTTAAAATCTAACATAGGTTTAATTGTTACCTTATTGTTTAACCCAGGTATTCTATCTGCTTCAAGTCTTACTATCCACTTGCATTCAGACATCTCCAATTTATTATTCTGATCACGCAGTCTCAAATTTCTATGTATAACTTCTAATACTTTGAATTTAAAATGATGTGAACACCCCTTATTGATTATATGTTGTGCTAAGGCATTAGATGAAACATTCCTTCTCATATCTGATTTATGCTCAGTGATGGGGTCTTTCAGGTATCTTGAGCATTTTCCAACATAAAATCCTTAACATTCTGTACATGTAGCTAAGTAAACAACCATCACAGTTCTGCATGTTGCTAAGCATTTAATTTCATATCTTAGCCTACTTACTGGATGTTCAATAAGTTTTTTATCACAGATGTCTGAACAACAGCTACAGTTATGATAAGGGGCCGTTCCCACATTATGTGTTACTTGATTAACTAAATTCACCTCAAAATCTTTAAAACGCAGTTTCCTTTTTAAATAATTCATGTTTCTATATGCAAAACGAGGAATGTTACCAATAATGTACACAATTCTGGCTGAGCCATTATAATCCACCAGTTCTTTTTAATTATCATCTCTAAAAATTTTGTCATACAATTATAAGTAGTAACGTATCTTAATACAGGAGATTAATTTTCATCATTTTCTTTAAAAGATGGATGATTACTAAAATATGGAGATGTCTGTGAGGTTCTATTCTTCAAAATGTCATCCTTTATTTCCATAACTTTCATCATATCATAACCCCTACTTCGAAATTCTTCACATAGGATTTCCATCTGTTCCTCACACTTTCCATAATTTGTATTCAGCCTACTAATTCTCAATAGTTGGCTTTTAACAATACCTCTAAATACATGCCAGCATGTGTGGTTCTCGCATGCGTATATTTATTCATGTGTACATTCTTTCTATGTGCATGTTTCTAATATATTATTAGAACCTTTATAGATCTCAACATCTAAGAAGGACATTTTATCACAGGAACAATTCATGGTAAATTTAAGAAAATCCGTTGTGTTATTTAAATATTGAACAAAACAGTTTAATTGCTGCTCCTCACCTTCCCATAATAGAAAACAATCATCAACAAAATGCTGATAAAAGAGAATATTCTTTCTAAATAGTTTGTTATCACACATCACATGATATTTTTCCCACTGACTTAAAACAATATTGGCGTAGGTGTTAGCCATGGGTGTACCCATGGCTATGCCAGATATTTGTAAATACGGTTGTTTATTAAACAGAAAAACATTTTTCTCCAAAACAACTTCTATTATGCTGCATAAAGTTTTCACATCTTTCCCCTTCATTTTTGCATTATGACATAGAAATTCACGAATTGCATTCATGCCATAATCATTAGGTATTACAGTGAATAAGGAACCTATATCTAAAGTCAACATCATGAATTCTCTATGCTTGTTAATATCATACCACATGTGAAGTTTTTTCAAAAAATCATTAGTGTCTTTAATATAACTAGGGCAAAAAGATAAGTATTTACTTAAACTCTCCTGAATGAAAATAGATAAGGGTTCAGTTGACCACCCTCTTCCTGAGACTATTGGTCTCATTGGTGGGGTGGTCAAGGATTTATGCAACTTCGGTATTCCATATATGACTGGAATAACAGGAGTTGAGACAGAAAAATAATTAAAAAGTTCAAGTGTGATGTCACCCTGTGTTTACATATCATAGACAAACATATTTATTTTAATAATAATCCTTCTCACATCTCGAAATGTAATTTCTTTAAACATATGCATATCATTCAAAAAATGCCTCATTAATTCATTATATTTATTTTTATCAAAAATAACTGTTGCTCCACCCATATCAGCTTGTTTGATGATAATATCTCTATTATTACACAATTGCTTACAGGCTAAAAATTCTGCATAAGAAGTATTATATTTCTTCACTTTTAGTCTTCCCATAGAGACATCATTGTATAGTTGTCTTAATTCATCCTCACAAACAACATTAAAAGCATCCAAAATCGGATAGTTGTTAGGAGTGAAAGTTCTTTTCTTTTTAACTTATCTATCACCCCACTTTGTGAATCTTTAACTAACATTTTCAGACACACATTCCTAACAAATGTTTTTAAATCAGTCAGTGCTTCCACTACTGTATCTGAACCACTAGGAATAAATTGCAGTCCCTTGTTCAACAAACTTTCCATTTTAGCCATTAAGGAGAGACTTGTCAAATTCAAAACAGAACTGTGTAGTTTACCATCTATCTGCAACCCTGTTTGCTGTTTGGGAGTGGACTGTCGTTCTTTCTTTTTCCCATTGTGGGATTCATTCGTTGTTGGGAACACTCCCTTGATTGTGAGCGTTTGTTGACTTCTACCTTCTCTGGTAATTTTGCCACTATCGGTTGAGGTAGCTTTAAAAAAATCTCTGCCTGCTTTATTTTCAATGCCGACGTTGGTTCCCCAGAGACTTTACTTTTTTCTGCTTTCAAATTCGTTGTAGACGCAGAAATCATTGCCATATCAGTTTGAATAGTACAACCTTGTTGTCCAATCATATCATGCGCAGAATCTGCCACAGCATTCCTTTCTTCCTGATTGGATTGTTGTGACACTTGAACACACCCATCCTGAGCGTGTGGAATCTTTTCAGATTCTGTAAAAGTATCTAGTTCATTCATTCTATTGGTTTTCTCTTTTATATGAAAGTTTTTATTAATGTTGTTCACCTGGGTCCACGGACAATAGAAGATGTAACCCATTTTAAAGTCATTAATGTCTCTTTGCAGTTTATGTTGTTTAGTAGCCTGTATCTTATTATCTAACATATTCATCCTATTTAACATTAATTGGTAAGGGACCGATACATATGCAAAATTTTCAGAACCAGTCAATTCATTCTCCATTCTTATTATTTCTTCTGAAAGTTCTTTTTCTATTGGTAAAAAATGCTTGTTCATTAAAAGCATATAGTCCATGCTTAATTTCAGATTCAATTGCTGCCATGACTTCAAGAGTTCAGGGTACGTATTAGCATAGGCGGGCATTTTCAAAATACGCAACCCTCTTGGAACGATGTTAAATTCCAAATAAGCAAGAAAACTCAAGCGTTGGCACTGAAGCCTTTTAAAGGTTTGCACCTTCCTTTCAAGCTGAATTAATAAATTATTAAGGTTGTCATCCATTTGAGGGACAGCAAACACATTCATATCCC
The DNA here is from genome assembly GCF_019279795.1 of Protopterus annectens. NCBI lineage: Eukaryota > Metazoa > Chordata > Ceratodontiformes > Protopteridae > Protopterus > Protopterus annectens. Next base: position 1,052,329,948 of record NC_056744.1, on the reverse strand, counting down.
TTGCGCCCATGACTTGAGACACCAGTGGATTACTGATAGTGTAAGCAAGTCCCATACTGATTTCTTTCCATTTTGATCCATTTTAGCACCCATGTGCTGCGTGTTTTGTATTGGCTGTGTCATTTTCTGTTTTAGTAGATCAAGAGGAGCGACCACTGCTAAACTAAGTAGTAGAGACAAAATCAAAACAGTTCAGCTGTGGTTTTGCTTCTACCAATCCTTGCGAGCAAAATAACAAAAAAAGGAAACGAATAAGTAGAAAAAATGCTCACATTATTACAACAAAAAAGCTTTCGGGAACCTCCCTTCTTCAGTGTTCAGTTCAAAAATCAGAAATAGATAAATATATATATATATATATATATATATATATATATATATATATATGTAAAATAATATGATAATATCCATATCATTGTCTAGAGTAAGAATAGAGGTGTAGCATGCAATATAGTTTTTTAGATTATATGCTCAATACTCCTCTTTTTCTTTGGGAAATGTAATGTAAGATTCATCCTAGTTTCTATTTTATTTTATGTATGAATATAAGTATATATAGAAACATAGAAATATATTTTTATATGATGATATGTTTTTAAGAAAATTTTAAGCTTGTTTCATTAATGATGTTTGTTTCCACATTGAATGGCTGTGTCATGTGGTCTATTGTTTTAATTATTTATAATATAATGGTCTTAATTAATTAACTGAACACTGAATAAGGGAGATTCTCAAAAGCTTTGTTGTTGCTTATAAAGTGAGCATTTTTTCTAGTTATTAGTTTCCTTTTTTGTTATTTTGCTCGTAAGGATTGGTAGAAGCAAAACCACAGCTGAACTGTTTTGATTTTGTCTCTACTACTTGGTTTAACAGTGGTCGCTCCTCTTGATCTATTAAAACTGAAAATGACACAGCTGATGCAAAACACGTAGCACATGGGTGCTAAAATTGATCAAAATGGAAAGAAATGAGTACGGGACTTGCTTACACTATCAGGTAATTCACTGGTGTCTCAAGTCATGGGCGCAAGGTATACAAATGTGTTAGCTGTCCCTCAAATGGATGACAACCTTAATAATTTATTAATTCAGCTTGAAAGGAAGGTGCAAACCTTTAAAAGGCTTCAGTGGCAACGCTTGAGTTTTCTTCCTTATTTGGAATTTAACATCATTCCAAGAGGGTTGCGTATTTTGAAAATACCCGCAAATGCTAATATGTACCCTGAACTCTTGAATTCATGAAAGCAATTGAATCTGAAATTGAGCAGGGACTATATGCTTTTAATGAACGAGCATTTTTTACCAATAGGAAAAGAACTTTCAGAAGAAATAATAAGAATGGAGAATGAATTGACTGGTTCTGAAAATTTTGCATATGTATCGGTCCCTTACCAGTTAATGTTAAATAGGATGAATATGTTAGATAATAAGATAGAGGCTACTAAACAACATAAACTGCAAAGAGACATTAATGACTTTAAAATGGGACACATCTTCTCTTGTCCGAGGACCCAGGTGAACAACATTAATAAAAACTTTCATATAAAAGAGAAAAACAATAGAATGAATGAACCAGATACTTTTACAGAATCTGAAAAGATTCCACATGCTCAGGATGGGCGTGTTCAAGTGTCACCGCAATCCAATCAGGAAGGAAGGAATGCTATGGCAGATTCTGTGCATGATATGATTGGACAACAACGTTGTACTATTCAAACTGATATGGCAACGACCTCTGCGTCTAAAATGAATTTGCAAGCAGAAAAAAGTAAAGTCTCTGGGGAACCAACGTCGGCATTGAAAATAAAGCATGCAGAGATTTTTTTAAAGCTACCTCAACCGATAGTGGCAAAACTACTGGAGAAGGTAGAAGTCAAGAAATGCTCGCAATCAAGGGGGCGTTCCCAACAATGAATGAATCCCACAACGAGTAAAAGAAAGAACGACAGTCCACTCCCAAACAACAAACAGGGTCGCAGATAGATGGTAAGCTACACAGTTCTGTTTTGAATTTGTCAAGTCTCTCCTTAACGGCTGAAATGGAAAGTTTGTTGAACAAGGGATTGCAATTTATTCCTAGTGGTTCAGATACGATAGTGGAAGCACTGACTGATTTAAAAACATTTGTTAGGAATGTGTGTCTGAAAATGTTAGTTAAAGATTCACAAAGTGGGGTGATAGACAAGTTCAAAAAGAAAATAACTTTCATTCCTAACAACTATCCGATTTTGGATGCTTTTAATGTGGTTTGTGAGGATGAATTAAGACAACTATACAATGATGTCTCTATGGGAAGACTAAAAGTGAAAAAGTATAATACTTCTTATGCAGAATTTTTAGCCTGTAAGCAATTGTGTAATAATAGAGATATTATCATCAAACAAGCTGATAAGGGTGGAGCAACGGTTATTTTTGATAAAAATAAATATAATGAATTAATGAGGCATTTATTGAATGATACGCATACATTTAAAGAAATTACATTTGGAGATGTGAGAAGGATTATTAGTGAAATAAATATGTTTGTCTATGATATGCAAACACAGGGTGACATCACACTTGAACTTTTTAATTATTTTTCTGTCTCAACTCCTTTTATTCCGGTCATATATAGAATTCCAAAGTTACATAAATCCTTGACCACCCCACCAATGAGACCTATAGTCTCGGGAAGAGGGTGGTCAAATGAACCCTTATCTATTTCCATTCAGGAGAGTTTAAGTAAATACTTATCTTTTTGCCCTAGTTATATTAAAGACACTAATGATTTTTTAAAAAAACTTCACATGTGGTATGATATTAACAAGCACAGAGAATTCATGATGGTGACTTTAGATATAGGTTCCTTATTCACTGTTATGCCTAATTATTATGGCGTGAATGCAATTTGTGAATTTCTATGTCATAATGCAAAAATGAAGTGGAAAGATGTGGAAACTTTATGCAGCATAATAGAAGTTGTTTTGGAGAAAAATGTTTTTCTGTTTAATAAGCAACCATATTTACAAATATCTGGCGTAGCCATGGGTAGGCCCATGGCTAACACCTACACCAATATTGTTTTAAGTCAGTGGCAAAAATATCATATGATGTGTGATAACAATCCATTTAAAAGAATATTCTCTTTTATCAGCGTTTTGTTGATGATTGTTTTCTATTATGGGAAGGTGAGGAGCAGCAATTAAAGTGTTTTGTTCAATATTTAAATAACACAATGGAGTTTCTTAAATTTACAATGAATTTTTCCTGTGATAAAATGTCCTTCTTAGATGTTGAGATCTATAAAGGTTCTAATAATATATTAGAAACATGTGCACATAGAAAGAATGTACACGTGAATAAATATATGCATGCGAGAATCATGCACGCTGGCATGTATTTAGAAGTATTGTTAAAAGCCAATTATTGAGAATTAGTAGGCTGAATACAAGTTATGGAAATTTTGAGGAACAGATGGAAATCCTATGTGAAGAATTTCGAAGTAGGGGTTATGATATGATGAAAGTTATGGAAAGAAAGGATGACATTTTGATGAATAGACCCTCACAGGCATCTCCATATTTTAGTAATCATCCATCTTTTAAAGAAGATGATGAAAATTCGTCTCCTGTATTAATATAAGTTACTAATTATAATTGTATGACAAAATTTGTAGAGATAATAATTAAAAAGAACTGGCGGATTATAATGGCTCAGCCAGAATTGTGTACATTATTGGGTAACATTCCTCGTTTTGCATATAGAAACATGAATTATTTAAAAAGGAAACTGTTTTAGACTTTGAGGTGAATTTAGTTAATCCATAATGTGGGAACGGTCCCTTGTCTTAACTGTAGCTGTTGTTCCGACATCTGTGATAAAAATGTTTTTGAACATCCAGTAAGTAGGCTAAGATATGAAATTAAATGCTTAGCTACATGCAGGACTATGATGGTTGTTTACTTAGATACATGTACACAATGTCAAGGATTTTATGTTGGAAAATGCTCAAGATGCCTGAAAGACCGCATCACTGAGCATAAATCAGTTATGAGAAGGAATGTTCTATCTAATGCATTAGCACAACATATAATCAATAAAGAGTGTTCACATCATTTTAAATTCAAAGTATTAGAAGTTATACATAGAAATTTGAGACTGGGTGATCAGAATAATACATTGGAGATGTCTGAATACAAGAGGATAGTAAGACTTGAAGCAGATAGAATACCTGGGTTAAACAATAAGGTAACAATTAAACCTATGTTAGATTTTAAACAGAAGCAGTAAAAGTAGGCAGATTCATTTACTGCTAAAATGACATTTTTTTTTACTGTTTCTATATGTTAATTCACTTCAGAAATATATATATATATATATATATATATATATATATATATATATATATATATATATGTATGGGTAAAAATATCCATATCATTGTCTAGGGTAAGAATAGAGGCGTAGCATGCAATATAGTTTTTTAGATTATATGCTCAATACTCCTCTTTTTCTTTGGGAAATGTAATGTAAGATTCATCCTAGTTTTTATTTTATTTTATGTATGAATATAAGTATATATAGAAACATAGAAATATATTTTTATATGATGATATGTTTTTAAGAAAATTTTAAGCTTGTTTCATTAATGATGTTTGTTTCCACATTGAATGGCTGTGTCATGTGGTCTGTTGTTTTAATTATATATAATATAATGGTCTTAGTTAATTAACTGAACATTGAATAGGGGAGATTCTCAAAAGCTTTGTTGTTGCTAATAAAGTGAGCATTTTTTCTACTTATTTGTTTCCTTTTTTGTTATTTTGCTCGTAAGGATTGGTAGAAGCAAAACCACAGCTGAACTGTTTTGATTTTGGCTCTACTACTTGGTTTAACAGTGGTCGCTCCTCTTGATCTAGTAAAACCGAAAATGACACAGCTGATGCAAAAAACGTAGCACATGGGTGCTAAAATTGATCAAAATGGGAAGAAATCAGTACGGGACTTGCTTACACTATCAGGTAATTCACTGGTGTCTCAAGTCATGGGCGCAAGGTATACAAATGTGTTAGCTGTCCCTCAAATGGATGACAACCTTAATAATTTATTAATTCAGCTTGAAAGGAAGGTGCAAACCTTTAAAAGGATTCAGTGGTAACGCTTGAGTTTTCTTGCTTATTTGGAATTTAACATCATTCCAATAGGGTTGCGTATTTTGAAAATACCCGCCTATGCTAATACGTACCCTGAACTCTTGAATTCATGGCAGCAATTGAATCTGAAATTGAGCAGGGGCTATATGCTTTTAATGAATGAGCATTTTTTACCAATAGGAAAATAACTTTCCGAAGAAATAATAAGAATGGAGAATGAATTGACTGGTTCTGAAATTTTTGCATATGTATCGGTCCCTTACCAGTTAATGTTAAATAGGATGAATATGTTAGATAATAAGATACAGGCTACTAAACAACATAAACTGCAAAGAGACATTAATGACTTTAAAATGGGTCACATCTTCTCTTGTCCGAGGACCCAGGTGAACAACATTAATAAAAACTTTCATATAAAAGAGAAAAACAATAGAATGAATGAACCAGATACTTTTACAGAATCTGAAAAGATTCCACATGCTCAGGATGGGCGTGTTCAAGTGTCACCGCAATCCAATCAGGAAGGAAGGAATGCTATGGCAGATTCTGTGCGTGATATGATTGAACAACAAGGTTTTACTATTCAAACTGATATGGCAACGACCTCTGCGTCTAAAATGAATTTGCAAGCAGAAAAAAGTAAAGTCTCTGGGGAACCAACGTCGGCATTGAAAATAAAGCAGGCAGAGATTTTTTTAAAGCTACCTCAACCGATAGTGGCAAAACTACTGGAGAAGGTAGAAGTCAAGAAATGCTCGCAATCAAGGGGGCGTTCCCAACAACGAATGAATCCCACAATGGGAAAAAGAAAGAATGACAGTCCACTCCCAAACAACAAACAGGGTCGCAGATAGATGGTAAGCTACACAGTTCTGTTTTGAATTTGTCAAGTTTCTCCTTAACGGCCGAAATGGAAAGTTTGTTGAACAAGGGATTGCAATTTATTCCTAGTGGTTCAGATACGACAGTGGAAGCACTGACTGATTTAAAAACATTTGTTAGGAATGTGTGTCTGAAAATGTTAGTTAAAGATTCACAAAGTGGGGTGATAGATAAGTTCAAAATGAAAATAACTTTCATTCCTAACAACTATCCGATTTTGGATGCTTTTAATGTTGTTTGTGAGGATGAATTAAGACAACTATACAATGATGTCTCTATGGGAAGACTAAAAGTGAAAAAGTATAATACTTCTTATGCAGAATTTTTAGCCTGTAAGCAATTGTGTAATAATAGAGATATTATCATCAAACAAGCTGATAAGGGTGGAGCAACGGTTATTTTTGATAAAAATAAATATAATGAATTAATGAGGCACTTATTGAATGATATGCATACATTTAAAGAAATTACATTTGGAGATGTGAGAAGGATTATTAGTGAAATAAATATGTTTGTCTATGATATGCAAACACAGGGTGACATCACACTTGAACATTTTAATTATTTTTCTGTCTCAACTCCTTTTATTCCGGTCATATATGGAATACCAAAGTTACATAAATCCTTGACCACCCCACCAATGAGACCTATAGTCTCAGGAAGAGGGTGATCAAATGAACCCTTATCTATTTTCATTCAGGAGAGTTTAAGTAAATACTTATCTTTTTGCCCTAGTTATATTAAAGACACTAATGATTTTTTGAAAAAACTTCACATGTGGTACGATATTAACAAGCACAGAGAATTCATGATGGTGACTTTAAATATAGGTTCCTTATTCACTGTAATGCCTAATGATTATGGCATGAATGCAATTCGTGAATTTCTATGTCATAATTCAAAAATGAAGTGGAAACTTTATGCAGCATAATAGAAGTTGTTTTGGAGAAAAATGTTTTTCTGTTTAATAAACAACCATATTTACAAATATCTGGCGTAGCCATGGGTACGCTCATGGCTAACACCTACACCAATATTGTTTTAAGTCAGTGGGAAAAATATTATATGATGTGTGATAACAATCCATTTACAAAGAATATTCTCTTTTATTAGCGTTTTGTTGATGATTGTTTTCTATTATGGGAAGGTGAGGAGCAGCAATTAAAGTGTTTTGTTCAATATTTAAATAACACAATGGAGTTTCTTAAATTTACAATGAATTTTTCCTGTGATAAAATGTCCTTCTTAGATGTTGAGATCTATAAAGGTTCCAATAATATATTAGAAACATGTGCACATAGAAAGAATGTACACGTGAATAAATATATGCATGCGAGAATCATGCACGCTGGCATGTATTTAGAAGTATTGTTAAAAGCCAATTATTGAGAATTAGTAGGCTGAATACAAATTATGGAAAATTTGAGGAACAGATGGAAATCCTATGTGAAGAATTTCGAAGTAGGGGTTATGATATGATGAAAGTTATGGAAATAAAGGATGACATTTTGAAGAATAGAACCTCACAGGCATCTCCATATTTTAGTAATCATCCATCTTTTAAAGAAGATGATGAAAATTCATCTCCTGTATTAAGATACATTACTACTTATAATTGTATGAAAGAAATTGTAGAGATGATAATTAAAAAGAACTGGCGGATTATAATGGCTCAGCCAAAATTGTGTACATTATTGGATAACATTCCTCATTTTGCATATAGAAACATGAATTATTTAAAAAGGAAACTATGTTTAAGACTTTGAGGTGAATTTAGTTAATCCATAATGTGGGAACGGTCCCTTGTCATAACTGTAGCTGTTGTTCCGACATCTGTGATAAAAATGTTTTTGAACATCCAGTAAGTAGGCTAAGATATGAAATTAAATGCTTAGCAACATGCAGGACTATGATGGTTGTTTACTTAGATACATGTACACAATGTCAAGGATTTTATGTTGGAAAATGCTCAAGATGCCTGATAGACTGCATCATTGAGCATAAATCAGTTATGAGAAGGAATGTTCTATCTAATGCATTAGCACAACATATAATTAATAAAGGGTGTTCACATAATTTTAAATTCAAAGTATTAGAAGTTATACATAGAAATTTGAGACTGGGTGATCAGAATAATAAATTGGAGATGTCTGAATACAAGAGGATAGTAAGACTTGAAGCAGATAGAATACCTGGGTTAAACAATAAGGTAACAATTAAACCTATGTTAGATTTTAAACAGAAGCAGTAAAAGTAGCCAGATTCATTTACTGCTAAAATGATAGTTGTTTTACTGTTTCTATATGTTAATTCACTTCAGAAATATATATATATATATATATATATATATATATATATATATATATATATATATATATATACATATATAGGTAAAATAATATGGTAATATCCATATCATTGTCTAGGGTAAGAATAGAGGCGTAGCATGCAATATAGTTTTTTAGATTATATGCTCAATACTCCTCTTTTTCTTTGGGAAATGTAATGTAAGATTCATCCTAGTTTTTATTTTATTTTATGTATGAATATAAGTATATATAGAAACATAGAAATATATTTTTATATGATGATATGTTTTTAAGAAAATTTTAAGCTTGTTTCATTAATGATGTTTGTTTCCACATTGAATGTCTGTGTCATGTGGTCTATTGTTTTAATTATATATAATATAATGGTCTTAGTTAATTAACTGAACACTGAATAGGGGAGATTCTCAAAAGCTTTGTTGTTGCTAATAAAGTGAGCATTTTTTCTACTTATTTGTTTCCTTTTTTGTTATTTTGCTCGTAAGGATTGGTGGAAGCAAAACCACAGCTGAACTGTTTTGATTTTGTCTCTACTACTTGGTTTAACAGTGGTCGCTCCTCTTGATCTAGTAAAACCGAAAATGACACAGCCGATGCAAAACATGCAGCACATGGGTTCTAAAATGGATCAAAATGGAAAGAAATCAGTACAGCACTTGCATACACTCTCAGGTAATTCACTGGTGTCTCAAGTCATATGCGCAAGGGATACGAATGTGTTAGCTGTCCCTCAAATGGATGACAACCTTAATAATATATGAATTCAGCTTGAAAGGAAGATGCAAACCTTTAAAAGGCTTCAGTGGCAATGCTTGAGTTTTCTTGCTTATTTGGAATTTAACATCGTTCCAAGAGGGTTGCGTATTTTGAAAATACCCGCCTATGCTAATATGTACACTGAACTATTGAATTCATGGCAGCAATTGAATCTGAAATTGAGCAGGGACTATGTGCTTTTAATGAATGAGCATTTTTTACCAATAGAAAAAGAACTTTCCGAAGAAATAATAAGAATGGAGAATGAATTGACTGGTTCTGAAAATTTTGCATATGTATCGGTCCCTTACCAGTTAATGTTAAATAGGATGAATATGTTAGATAATAAGATACAGGCTACTAAACAACATAAACTGCAAAGAGACATTAATGACTTTAAAATGGGTTACATCTTCTCTTGTCCGAGGACCTAGGTGAACAACATTAATAAAAACTTTCATATAAAAGAGAAAACCAATAGAATGAATGAACTAGATACTTTTACAGAATCTGAAAAGATTCCACACGCTCAGGATGGGCATGTTCAAGTGTCACAACAATCCATTCAGGAAGGAAGGATTCTGTGCATGATATGATTGGACAACAAGGTTGTACTATTCAAACTGATATGGCAATAACCTCTGCGTCTACAATGAATTTGCAAGCAGAAAAAAGTAAAGTCTCTGGGGAACCAATGTTGGCATTGAAAATAAAGCAGGCAGAGATTTTTTTAAAGCTACCTCAACCGATAGTGGCAAAACTACCGGAGAAGGTAGAAGTCAACAGACGCTCACAATAAGGGGGGCGTTCCCAACAATGAATGAATCCCACAACAGGAAAAAGAAAGAACGGCAGTCCACTCCCAAACAACAATCAGGGTCACAGATAGATGGTAAGCTGCACAGTTCTGTTTTGAATTTGTCAAGTCTCTCCTTAACGGCTGAAATGGAAAGTTTGTTGAACAAGGGACTGCAATTTATTCCTAGTGGTTCAGATACGATAGTGGAAGCACTGACTGATTTAAAAACATTTGTTAGGAATGTGTGTCTGAAAATGTTATTTAAAGATTCACAAAGTGGGGTGATAGATAAGTTAAAAAGAAAAGAACTTTCACTCCTAACAACTATCCGATTTTGGATTCTTTTAATGTTGTTTGTGAGGATGAATTAAGACAACTATACAATGATGTCTCTATGGGAAGACTAAAAGTGAAAAAGTATAATACTTCTTATGCAGAATTTTTAGCCTTTAAGCAATTGTGTAATAATAGAGATATTATCATCAAACAAGCTGATAAGGGTGGAGCAATGGTTATTTTTGATAAAAATAAATATAATGAATTAATGAGGCATTTTTTTGAATGATATGCATATGTTTAAAGAAATTACATTTGGAGATGTGAGAAGGATTATTAGTGAATTAAATATGTTTGTCTATGATATGCAAACACAGGGTGACATCACACTTGAACTTTTTAATAAATTTTCTGTCTCAACTCCTGTTATTCCGGTCATATATGGAATACCAAAGTTGCATAAATCCTTGACCACCCCACCAATGAGACTGATAGTCTCAGGAAGAGGGTGGTCAACTGAACCCTTATCTATTTTCATTCAGGAGAGTTTAAGTAAATACTTATCTTTTTGCCCTAGTTATATTAAAGACACTAATGATTTTTTGAAAAAACTTCACATGTGGTATGATATTAACAAGCATAGAGAATTCATGATGGTGACTTTAGATATAGGTTCCTTATTCACTGTAATACCTAATGATTATGGCGTGAATGCAATTCGTGAATTTCTATGTCATAATGCAAAAATGAAGGGGAAAGATGTGGAAACTTTATGCAGCATAATAGAAGTTGTTTTGGAGAAAAATGTTTTTCTGTTTAATAAACAACCATATTTACAAATATCTGGTGTAGCCATGGGTACGCCCATGACTAACACCTATGCCAATATTGTTTTAAGTCAGTGGGAAAAATATCATATGATGTGTGATAAAAATCCATTTACAAAGAATATTTTCTTTTATCAGTGTTCTGTTGATGATTGTTTTCTATTATGGGAAGGTGAGGAGCAGCAATTATAGTGATTTGTTCAATAGTTAAATAACACAACACAACGGATTTTCTTAAATTTACCATGAATTGTTCCTGTGATAAAATGCCCTTCTTAGATGTTGAGATCTATAAAGGTTCTAATAATATATTAGAAACATGTGCACATAGAAAGAATTTACACGTGAATAAATATACGCATGCGAGAAGTATGCATGCTGGACATGTATTTAGAGGTATTGTTAAAAGCCAACTATTGAGAATTAGTAGGCTGAATACAAATTATGGAAAATTTGAGGAACAGATGGAAATCCTATGTGAAGAATTTCGAAGTAGGGGTTATGATATGATGAAAGTTATGGAAATAAAGGTTGACATTTTGAAGAATAGAACCTCACAGGCATCTCCATATTTTAGTAATTATCCATCTTTTAAAGAAGATGATGAAAATTCATCTCCTGTATTGAGATACATTACTACTTATAATTGTACGACAAAATTTGTAGAGATGATAATTAAAAAGAACTGGCGGATTATAATGGCTCAGCCAGAATTGTGTACATTATTGGGTAACATTCCTCATTTTGCATATAGAAGCATTAATTATTTAAAAAGGAAACTATGTTTTAAAGACTTTGAGGTGAATTTAGTTACTCCATAATGTGGGAATGGTCCCTTGTCATAACTGTAGCTGTTGTTCCGACATCTGTGATAAAAAAATTTTTGAACTTCCAGTAAGTAGGCTAAGATATGAAATTTAATGCTTAGCAACATGCAAAGCTATGATGGTTGTTTACTTAGCAACATGTACACAATGTCAAGGATTTTATGTTGGAAAATGCTCAAGATGCCTGAAAGACCACATCACTGAGCATAAATCAGATATGAGAAGGAATGTTCCATCTAATGCCTTAGCACAACATATAATCAATAAGGGGTGTTCACATCATTTTAAATTCAAAGTATTAGAAGTTATACATAGAAATTTGAGACTGGGTGATCAGAATAATAAATTGGGGATGTCTGAATGCAAGTGGATAGTAAGACTTGAAGCAGATATAATACCTGGGTTAAACAATAAGGTAACAATTAAACCTATGTTAGATTTTAAACAGAAGCAGTAAAAGTAGCCAGATTCATTTACTGCTAAAATGATAGGTTTTTTTTTACTCTTTCTATATGTTAATTCACTTCAGAAATAGATAAATATATATATATGTATGGGTAAAATAATATGGCAATATCCATATCATTGTCTAGGGTAAGAATAGAGGCGTACCATGCAATATAGTTTTTTAGATTATATGCGCAATACTCCTCCTTTTTTTGGGAAATGTAATGTAAGATTCATCCTAGTTTCTATTTTTATTTTATGTATGAATATAAGTACATATAGAAACATAGAAATATATTTTTATATGATGATATGTTTTTAAGAACATTTTAAGCTTGTTTCATTAATGATGTTTGTTTCCACATTGGATGGCTGTGTCATGTGGTCTATTGTTTTAATTATATATAATATAATGGTCTTAATTAATTAACTGAACACTGAAGAAGGGAGATTCCTGAAAGCTTTGTTTTTGCTAATAAAGTGAGCATTTTTTCTACTTATTCGTTTCCTTTTTTGTACATAATACACACACTCAGGTCACTCCACAACAAGTACAAATACGACTGTCGTTATCCATGTTGTTGTGAATGACCTGAGACGTACTTCCCTGGACTACATGAAAAGAGACATGGACAAGCTCTCGGATCTTTTAGCCCAGGCAGGTATGACCCTAGCCCTGAGTAGAATCCTGCCATCACCCGTAATGATACCACAGTACAAGGACAAAATGATTGACTTCAACAATGCTTTGCCAGATATGGCCTGAACTTGTCGCACCTCAGATTTTAGATACTGGCTAAGGCTCTTGCTACCCCTATAGTGCCTTTTTTATGTAAAGTTCAAATGCTAAATTCACCACCATAACAGGTACAAGCAAGCAAACTCTGAGGGTAATGCTACTCAGTGGTAGAAGTCTAAATCTCAAAATGCACTCACTCGAGGCACTCCTTACAATGGAGAACATCGACATCTGTGCAGTGATGGAGACCTGGTTCAAGGCTCCAGGGAGCACCCCTGCATTACCAGGCTATAATTCATACCACACCTTTCGGCCAACTAAGCTGGACCGAAACATTAAAGCTGGAGGCATGTCCATATTCATTAAGGATATCTACACCTCCAGGTTAGTTGCTCAACATAATGCATCCGAAATTATCCAAGCTCAGCTAACACTGGGCAAGACTGCAATCCAGGTTGTAGCTTGTTACAGATCCCCCACCATGCCCCAGGATTCCCACTCTTCATTTCTTAAGATACTGGAAAATATTAAGGTACAACCCAATACCTTAATTATGTGAGATTTCAACTACTCCCCCATCAACTGGGAAAACTACTCATGTACCAACTCATTTGCTCAACATTTTCTGGAATTCATAAATTCCAATGCCTTGGATCATCTTGTCCACGCCACCACCACCAGGGGCAGCAATATCCTGGACCTTTTCATTACCATTATGGGTAACTGGTGTTCCACACCAGAGGTCAACTCTTTGCTGGTCAGATCCGACCGCAAGCTAATCACCCTAGACATCCATATCCCACCCCCACTCCCCATTAAGGAAACAACTTTCAAAAAATACTCCAAAGCCAACTTCATGCTTCTTAAGACAGAAGTGGCTAACTTCACGACACCCATGCAGACGGAAAATAGAGGTATGACTGCTGAGTTTTGCACAAATGCACTGTATAAGCACATACACGAGTGCATGGATAGTGTCATCCCCAACAGAACCAAGACGCTATCCTCCAAAAAAAGGAAGACAATCTGGTGGTCCCCTGTCATAAACAAACTCTGCAACAGAAGGAAGAAGCTGTTACAAAAAAAAGAGTAAAATCCCAAGATTGGAGGAACTCCCTGGTCAGCCTCAGCAAGTAGCTGAGATTCCACATAAAATCTTCCAAAGCCAGTTATGAAAATAAAATCGCCACCGATTCCAAAGACAACCACAAAACATTCTACAGCTATGTCAAGAATCTCAATGGCAACACTCAGATCTGCTCTGAGCTACAGCACAGTGGCACTAAATCTACAGAACCAACCGATACTGCCAACATCCTGACAGATAGGTTCAGTGCTAATTTTACCCCCCTCTTACCCTCCAAAGGGCCCATCTTAATAACAGAAGAATGCAAAGCCCCTATAATCATGGATGAACAAGTAAAGACTGCACTCTCCAAAGCCAAGAACACAGCATCCATGGGACCAGACAACACCCCAGGCTGCGTACTGCACGAACTACAGAACAAACTGGCACCCCACCTAAGTATCATGTTCAATCATAGCCTCACCTCAGGCTATGTGCCTACTGAATGGCACACGATGACAGTTATCCCACTCCACAAAGGGGGCACCACCACAGACCCTGGAAACTACCGCCCCATTAGCCTGATGAGTCTGGACTGCATGGCCACGGAACGTATCATCTTGGAGCTTATAAACAACTCAGTTAGGGTTTATAAAAGGTAGATCATGTCTACTAAACTTGACTAACTTCTTTGAAGCAGTCACTAGAGGCCGTAGACGAGGGTGAGGTAGTGCACACAGCCTATCTGGACCTTGCCAAGGCTTTTGATACCATCCCCCACTCTGGAATTATAGATTAACTAAACTGGGCTTAAATCCCTATGTCACAAGATGGGTGGCCAACTGGCTCACTGACAAAACCCACACAGTAAAAGTAGTCGACTCCAAGTCTGACTTCAGACCAGTGATGAGTGGAGTACCACAGGGTTTGGTCCTGGGTCCTCTTCTGTTCGGCATCTACTTCTCTGAAGAGCAGGCCAACACAGAAGGTCTTTGGCTAACAAAGTTCGCAGATGACTGCAAGCTGGGAGCCATAATAGAATCACCTAATGATGTAGACATTCTACAAAAGGACCTCAAAGAGACAGATGCTTGGTATCAAAGTCATGGCCTTAAGCTCAATGCCAAGAAGTGCATTGTCATCCCCTTTGGGAAAAACTCAATACCCATGAACTACCACATAGGCAGTAGCTGACTAAACACTGAAAGTGTGATAAGAGACCTCGGGACACAGGTGGACAGTAGTCTCTCCTTTGATAACCACATTGCCACAGTAGTTAGGAAATTCTTCTACGTGGCACACCTCATCACAAAAGGGTTCTCCTCTAGAAAAAAGAAGGTCATTGTTCCTCTCTACTCATCCCTCATCAGACCCATTATAGAGCACAATGCCCTGTTTGGCATGTATCTTACAAGACACCTACAACAATTGGAAAGGCCACAGAAATACCGCACTAAGAGGATTACTAGCCTCAAACAGATGCCCTATGCAGACCGTCACAAAAAACTCCAGCTCTACTCCATCGCATATCGCCTACTCAGATGAGAGCTCTGCCTAACATACAAAACTTTGTCAAATCCAGAGCTGTTGGACATGCTACACTTAAAGAAATCACAATCTCTCTGAACCACACACTCCAGGGACCTAAACCTTGTCAACACAATAAACAGAACATGCTGGAGGGATAGATTCCTGTCCCAGAGAACAAACTACCCATTCATGTCAAGCAAAGCTCCTCATTGGCCCTCTTTAAGAAAAATCTTGATGGCTGGATGGGAAATAGAAAATTCACCCTGGGGACCACTTCTTTAGCACTGCTTGACAGGGGCACAGGAAAATAATCTTGGGCGGCAAAAGCCAGGGAACCTTTTTGATTAGGCTTATATAGGCCCCAGGGCTGATAGCCTAGTACCTACCCTATGGACCTATGAACCTATATATATCAAATCCATGGTCACATCAATTTACAGATTGGAGACGTCTCTCAAAAACCAAGGAATCACTGTCTGTGCACACTGAGACATTATCCAAGAAGTGATTTACAATGAAAAATCAGGTCTTTGTCAAGGCCACATAACCAACAAAGTAGTTTGTCAGCCATTTTGAATGAGATCCTGGTATAGTGGGGATTGAGGAATGTACCTTTTTCCTCAGTATAGTGTAATCTCAGTGATGATATATTTAATTTTAAGGGAGTATATAGGTATATATCAAATTGTCCCTGTTCAAAAACATTGTTTTTGTGTTTGCATTGATTTACAAAATGCATCATCCATCATGTGGTCTCATCCATGTGAGTTTCAGCAATGCTGTTCATTGATCAATTGAAATAGATCTTGAAAATTCACTTATCTGTGCTATGTGGTGGACAAATGTTTCTCTAGTTTGCACTGTTTAAAGAACTCTGTTGGTGTACACTGTTCCATACAGAATATTTCCTCATTGTATCTGCTGTTACTTATCATTTGTCATTCAAATGTAGTTAGATCAAATATTTTCAAACACATGTTTTGTCAACCACTTGTATTCTAGGATTTCAGGCAACTGTGTATTTAAGCTATTTACCCACATCCATATAAATATATATATATATATATATATATATATATATATATATATATATATACACACACACACACACACACACACACACACACACACACACACACACACACACACACACACATGCACACACATTATTTCTTGAACAGTGTGCAGCATTAAAAACAGCCCTGTAGAACTGTAGCTGAGTCAGCTGTTGCCCTTGCACTCTCCATCAGGTGTCCTTTCCCAAAATATGTTGAGAACCAAAAAAGTGAAAAAGGTCTTCAGCTCTTCTATGTAGGCAAAGAGAACACACATTCACATGAGTGTGATCAGCAAAACTGCTTTGCGTGAAGTATTAAATACTTCTTACAGGTTAAAGTCAAGGACTGATTAGCAATTATTGCATTCATTGTAGGAAGCAATGATTGTTATTTAAGCAGTCACAATCACAGTTGCAGCTTCTTAAATGGCATTCAAGCATAGCCTCTAGGGAGTAATTGACAGCTCTTTGACAATTCCAGTTATGCCGCTAATAACTTGAAGTTGGGTGAGCTGTCTCCTTTACCCCTGCTTTGCTAAAGCTCTACAGCCTGACTGTAATACAAAGCATACTTTATAGCATATGTATTTTTTTTTTTGTAGTATCTGGGTAGTATCAGACAGTGATACACTTCAAAGAATTGCTAGCAGAAAAGGTTTTATCAGCCTAAAAAGCCTAAACCAAGTGACATAAATCCCATAAATACAAAATGGTATGTAATTACCAATATACTAAACTATGTCCTCAATTATAAAGGTAAAGTGAGCAAGTAAAATATGCCACCACATATGGATTGCATTTTTTAAAATGTTAAATTGCACTGGAGCCCATAAACTTTAAAAGTGAAGACATGATCACCTAGCCCAAGATGTGTCAGACCAGAGAGAAAAGGAGAAATGGAATTTGCCTTCCAGCAATAATATAATTTTTGAAACATCTGCTGTTGTGGCAAATATACTCACACAGTTGTGCTATGTTCATCAAAATAAGCAGTGCTACAAGAATTCATTATGTGAGTGGAGGAGTCATACACAATGTACTTCCAAGTCTTAGCAATGAGTGCACAATCTATGGAATGCCCTGCAAGGCATTCAAATTAATTCCTACTCTACATTAAGAGACACCGGTAGTGGCGCTGCGGTAGCGTTGTTGCCTCACAGCAAGATGTTGTCCCATTCGATTCTCAGCTAGAGCGTCTTCTGTGTGGAGGCATGCGTGAATGAGCGTGCCTTCGTTGAAGGTTGTGCGTCAGGGCTGGTAACTTGGCACGTAAAAATCCACTACCAAACATTAGCGGACCAGAGTTCCGCTGTGGCGACCCCTAACCTAATCGGGATAAGCCGAAAGACACAACATTAAGAGACATTCAGTTTGTAATGTTAGGAGGATACCTTAAAAAAAGTGTTTAACAGAATATTGCAGTGGAAGTGGCTAATTAGTCTGAATGAGATCTACACCCCTAGCAAAAGTTTTGCAGCATTTTATATAACAAAATGTGGTGCAGTTAGGCAGCCACTTGGATAATGTGAATTTAATAATGGAATGATTCTATTTTTCTTTAATAGATGATACAGACAGTTGATCATATTCTGCCATAAATTTTTTTCCCACAATGTATTATCTTGCTTGACTTTGCTCATCTGTAGCATCAAAATTATTTTGCCTTAGCACTGGGCTGACTGGTTCAAAAGCATTTCAGAGACCACTTTAGGGACAGATAATGCATTTGTTATAAGAGATACGAAACATTGTGGAAAACAATACATGGATCTTTGCACACTTATGCTTGTAATTCAGAAATTAATCTAGATTATGTAATTTCTACTAAGGAAAGAAAGTATTTTGCAAGGGAGGTGATGTAAGTTTGCTGAGGCAACAGGTTTGAAAGAAAAGCTAACTCTCATTTTTAAAGTACAAGTTCTATGCAGCAATTGTAGGTGTCTTGTTAGACTCAAATGAACAACCTCATCAGAAAATTTTGTATAGCAGCATGAGATGCTTCAAGCAGGTATGCAGGAATACCCCAGTCAAAAAATATTTTATAGGAACCCAAGAAGCTTCAGAGAGATATACAGGAATAACCCTTATAAGCCTGTTTTATTTCAACTTGGTAAGCTTCATGCAGATATGCAGACTTACAGACAGACATGGCAGACAGTTATATTTAAAGGACGAATTGACCAATCCAGTTTTATAGAAAGCAGGTTGATGCTGTGCGATATGTGAAACTGGTTTTAGTTGGGGCTCTGTTTCTTTTTTTGTGGAGGGACATAGATATCTGTTTCATTTAAATAACTGTTTCATCATGATGTTAGGGCTTCTAGCTTCTTGGAAAATGGATTATACCTCTGATGAAAAAAAAAAGATGACTGCCTGCTATCAACCTGAAGTAGTTTAAGATGTAGGGATGAAATCCATGATGTGTGACTGTCTTCTTTTTGGATTAACATCTTACATATCTCATCTATGAAGAGATGGGATAAATGGTTGAGACACTGACATCTGTGTTAAAATGGTAAACCATAACTGCCTTTGTTCACCATAGAATTAATATTTTGGAAACATCAAAAGGATAAAACTGGTAAATATTAAGTCTCCAGTTTAACTATGCAATAAAATATTTTAACTCAAGAAGCACAAGGGCATAAAATGAGTTTCATTCATGATACAGTCTAGAACTGTAGCGCTGAGTTTTTAGTTATATACGTACATGGCATGAAGCCATGTTTTGTTTTGCAACTTAAATCAATAAGTTAAGCAGTATGACTGCTTCCATATTACAATACATTTGAATGTGTGAATTTTTATTTTACTATCTCTTATAAGGCTTATGTGTGGTAAGTTTTATTTGGAACACCAGAGGCCTTAAAACATGTCATAGTGGTTATATCTTCCTTTTGACAGGATTCATATTATTCAATTACTGACACGTCTTTAACCTTCCTGCTGCCATTAAAGCATGGATTTATTATTTGTGTCTGTAAATAGTGATGACAAGTCATGATTGACAATAACCCTAGAGACTGTCCAAACCATTCACAGACTTTTCATGACAGAGAAACAGGTGTCGATTGTCAGGTCTTTTCTCCAAGACAGTCCTCATC
This sequence comes from Protopterus annectens, assembly GCF_019279795.1. NCBI lineage: Eukaryota > Metazoa > Chordata > Ceratodontiformes > Protopteridae > Protopterus > Protopterus annectens. Next base: position 1,052,310,180 of record NC_056744.1, on the reverse strand, counting down.
ATCAGTCACTGCCCTTTCTCAAGCAGAATTTTCTAGCATCATAGGTACATGCCTTGTTTCTGTTCCAATATACTGCCAGTAATATTTTGATTTAAAAAAATATTTGATAAATAGACAATTTATATTTCAGAAATTGAATAAGAGCTGAAATTATATGAGTGCATTTATACATTGATATTTCTGCCAGCCAATAAAGGATGGACAGAGGTGAGCCCTTTCATAGTGTAGCAGTTTAACTGTCTTTCTCTCCTTGATGAAATTGTTAATATTTTCATTTGGTTAGCCCATTAGCAATAAAACTATGTGGACAAAAAACATGGAGGAGCATCATTGTCGGTGACGGTCCTAAGAATCTACTCCAGAGGAAAAAAAGGTCATCATATTTGACAGCATGCCTTTAGCAATAAAAAACGGAGGCCTGCCATTCAGATGTACTGAAACTAAAGCAAAAGTCAGTTCAGTAAATGAGAAACTGTACTGGTGAGATGAGTGAAGCATAACAGTGTTAAAGTTTTGTTTTATGAAAACATTTATATAAATAGTGGTTTTAATTCCTAAATATGATTAGTACAGACAACTTCCGGATAACTATAAGCCTACTTTTTAATTAACACGAGTGCTAAAGTATCGGCAGTAGCACAGGCTAAAATATTACAACAACATCAGGCTAAACTGTTTAAAGAGCATCTGAGAGGTTTTGTGAGAGATTGCATTACAGAGACAAACTGGTGGTTGTTGAGAGGGTTTCCCCTTTGTGCTCAAAGGAAGACCTGGGGAAATGTAGATACCATCTTTTTTGATATAAGGAAAGCATGTGACTCCGTTGAATGGTCTTTCCTTTTCCAGGAGTTAAATAATATTGGAGAATGCAGCAAATTTATAGGTTGTGTCAGACTACTAAAGCATAATGCTAGGTTGTGTTTGGCAATAAATGGCCAATAAATACCAAAATCCCAAAGCAGAGGAGAAAAGCGAACCAGTCCAACAGTAACTCACTGACAGTTTTATTCAAAATGAAAAGACGAAAAACATGTAAAATCAAGCGCTTTCGCCTGGATAAATACCAGGCTTTTTCAAGATAAACTTGCACTTAAAAAGTCACAGATTTATGTACTGCAAGTAGTGAAGTCACATGATCAAATGTGTTAACAGCTTAATTGGTAGGCAAATAAATTGTCAAACCAATGCAAGCAGAACAACTAAGCCATGCTTATAAATGAATTGTAAGCAATGTCATAATAAAAACACTTCTATAAAGCAACAAGATATTAAAAAACATTAAAAAACATTAACAAACATTAAAAAACATTGGTACATCATCAATCAATCCTAAAAATCTTTTGTTAGAATGAATAAATGAACAAATAAAACCTATAAAGCCACAATGTGTGTGTTCAGTACGCTTTACGCAAAAAATGCCTGCAAAAAGTGGTAAAATTTATTGATTAATAAATAAAACTATCTGTTGTGTAAAATAGACTCAGCCATAAAAACTGTAGTTTTGTAATTTATAATTTATAATTTATAATTTGGCCCTTCTTAATTTTAGGACACTGATAATGCTGACAGTGTCATTCAGGCCTGGGAGTTTAGTGGCATTCAATTTGAGTTGCCACAACAGCTCCTTATACTCAAGCCGAGCCTCCCAGTCCCCTCCTCTACTGTCCTGCAGTACTTGTTCTAAGACCATAAATCTCAACTGCATGTTAGGGCATGTGCCAAGATGTTTATAAAAAGCATGCTGTGGCTGGTTCTCGTCTTTACCATAATTTAGTAAAAATCTTTGATAAAGCAGGGCTGGAAATGATAGAATGCATGGTTAAGGACTATGAAGAAAAGGTTGGTGCTCTGCTTCAAGAAGTGACATTGCTTAATGACTCTGTTGTAAAGAGTAAGAACTTCTTGTCTGTTAAAAGGGAATATGATAATGTCTTTAATGAGGTGGACCAATTTTGTATAAAAATAGTGAACCGTAAAATTAGGAAACTTGAGCGTGATCTTGTGGAATACAGGGAAGGTACTGCCTACCCATTGTTGGGTAGGAATAGACAAGACACAAGGCAAAACATTGATGCAAACAATGAGGTGAATTTTGGTGACAATGACCCTGTTCCAGCCCCAGATTTGCCTAGGAGGAGTGAAAGACTTGCCCAAAAGAACAACCAAAATGGTCCTTCGGATTTTTATTATCCCCCGGGCAGGTCAGGGGGGAGACGGACTACTTACCAACCACAGGGCTGGAACAGAACACGGAGATAAGGGGTATGAACTGTGCAATTATTTGTACCCCTTCTAACCATTTATCTGAAACTGTTCATGGTGAATGCGTGGTAGTGAAAAAGGGTAATTTTTCTATCTACAACTTTACTGATGTTAAAGTGACTAATGATTTTTTTGAGCTTTTCACCAGAGGTTTTCAGTTTGTACCCAAGCGCAACGTTGATTTAACTTATGTTTTAGTGGACTTAAAAATGTTTACTAGACGTTTGAATCTTGCTTTGTATTTCAAAGGTCAAACTCATATTATGGAGGGGCTATCTAGACCCAGTACATTTAATCCGCCTCTGAATCCATTTTTAAAAGTTTTTGAAGAATTGGTTGAAGCTGATTTAAGAAATCATTGCACTAACAGAGTACATACTTCATACTTCAACTTGAATCAGGATTTAAGCCAGTTAATAGATAGTTTCAGAGAAGAAGACATCAGGGTGATGAAGCCAGATAAGGGTGGTGGCACTGTTTTAATGTACAACATGGTATATGATACATTTATTTACAATATGTTGCAGGATACCGAACGATATGAATTAATTTCCAGAAATTAGTTAAATTTAGCACACTCCAAAATTAGTTTTCTGCTCACGGACCATTTGTTACAGGGAGCTATTAACGAGAAGTTGTTCAACTACCTTTATGTTAAGAACCCAAGAATCCCGGTGATATTTGGGATTCCTAAGACCCACAAAGGTTTAGCTCCACTGAATTTTAGACCCATTGTTGCAGGAGCCGGTGGTATAACTGAACCACTGGGCAAATTTATTGATTTCACCATTAATGAATTTGCATTTTCCCTGGATCATGTGTGCAAGGACTCGTGGGAGTTTTTGAAAGGTATCCAGAAAGAATTATACAAGCCTGACCTGTTAATGGTCACAATTGACATAGTGGAGTTATTTCCCAGCATTCCCCACAATTTAGGTTTGGAATGGTTTAATGATACATTAGCAGCTATGTCCAACCTAGATGGCAACACCATTGGATTATTGGTGGAATTTATGGAAATTATACTAGAAAATAATTTCATCTATTTCAATGGCAAATTTTTTAAGCAGAAAAAGGGTGTAGCAATGGGGACTGCTTGTGCCTCCAGCTATGCCAACATTGTTTTGTACCACTGGGAGAGTGAATTTATTTTCTCCACACATTGGGTCAGGCATATTAGTCATTATAAATGATACCTTGATGACATATGTTTGCTCTGGAATGGTACCTTGGACCAATTCCTTGATTTTATGAATTACATTAATTCCACCACCTTTTTCTTGAAATTCATCTACAATGTAAGTCATGATTCCCTGAACTATTTGGACATTACTCTTTCCAAGGATACTTACAACGGTACTTTCCAGTCCAAAGTTTACAGAAAAGTGTCTTTTTCGAATTCCTATCTACACTTCGACAGTGGTCATCCTTTTTATCAGAAAAAAGGCATAGTCAAGAGACAGTTTATACGTGTCTCAAGAATGTGTAGTACAGGGGAATATTTTTTAGAAAAGGTGAATTTACTATAGCAGCTCTTTGGAGAAAGAGGGTACCCAGCACATTTGGTCAATGAGTTAGCCAAGGAGGTTATTGCTGGCAGGGATGATGTATACTCCCCTTTGTTGGGGAAAGGGACAACACAGGACACTGGTTCAAAATCTTTGGGGAAGTTTGATTCTCACAATAGCTTTGTTTACACTTTTTCGGAGGATTCTTCCCAGGTAGAACAGTCAATTTTAAGATTTTGGCCTATTTTGAAACAGCATGAAGAGCTTAAGAAAATAATCAATGAGCGTCCCTCTTTTGTTAGAAGGAAGGATAGGAATCTTAAAGGGTTATTTGAAGGAAGAACTAGAGTTGGTGGCAAGCGAACTTGCCCCAAACTTGGAACTTATAGTTGTGGAGCATGCAAGCAGTGTACCTATGTGGTAAATGACAGTGTATTATTCATCCCATCAAGAAGGTTTAAATTTAGGGCTGAACATTACTACAACTGTGGGGTGAAGGGTGTTGTGTATTTGGGTTTTTGCACACAATGCTGTAGTTTTTATGTGGGTAAAACCGAGAGAACCCTTAAAAGAAGGATTTACGAGCATTTATATGAAATTTCTAAAAAGAAGGACACTAATGCTTTTTATAAACATCTTGGCACATGCCCTAACATGCAGTTGAGATTTATGGTCTTAGAACAAGTACTGCAGGACAGTAGAGGAGGGGACTGGGAGGCTCGGCTTGAGTATAAGGAGCTGTTGTGGCAACTCAAATTGAATGCCACTAAACCCCCAGGCCTGAATGACAGTGTCAGCATTATCAGTGTCCTAAAATTAAGAAGGGCCAAATTATAAATTATAAATTATAAATTATAAATTACAAAACTACAGTTTTTATGGCTGAGTCTATTTTACACAACAGATAGTTTTATTTATTAATCAATAAATTTTACCACTTTTTGCAGGCATTTTTTGCGTAAAGCGTACTGAACACACACATTGTGGCTTTATAGGTTTTATTTGTTCATTTATTCATTCTAACAAAATATTTTTAGGATTGATTGATGATGTACTAATGTTTTTTAATGTTTGTTAATGTTTTTTAATGTTTTTTAACATCTTGTTGCTTTATAGAAGTGTTTTTATTATGACATTGCTTACAATTCATTTATAAGCATGGCTTAGTTGTTCTGCTTGCATTGGTTTAACAATTTATTTGCCTACCAATTAAGCTGTTAACACATTTGATCATGTGACTTCACTACTTGCAGTACATAAATATGTGACTTTTTAAGTGCAAGTTTATCTTGAAAAAGCCTGGTATTTATCCAGGCGAAAGCACTTGATTTTACATGTTTTTCGTCTTTTCATTTTGAATAAAACTGTCAGTGAGTTACTGTTGGACTTGTTCGCTTTTCTCCTCTGCTTTGGGATTTTGGTATTTATTGGTTTAGAATAAATGGCCAACTTACTCCAGATGTAATGATAGGCAAGGATACCAGACAAGAGTGACTCTGTCATAGGTTCATAGGTAGGTACTAGGCTATCGGTGCCTGGGCCTACGTAAGCCTAGCCAACAAGGTTCCCTGGCTTACGCCACCTAAGAAAGTCTTCATTATTATTTATTTTTTAGTAATGGAGAAGTTAGCTCAACTGGTTAGAAATGTTATGGCAAATATTTGTTGCAGGTGGAAATGTTTTAGAATGTTTGCAGATGATCATATGTTAAAAACAAACAGACAAGCTTATTTTAACTGCACTCATAGATATCTATAATAAGTTTGAGAGGGCAGCGGGATTAGAATGTAATTGGAAAAAAGCTGTGCAGCACTGGGTCAGAGAGGTGACCACCTTTATAGAGGAGGATACAATTATTAGATGTATCAGTGCAAAGTATCTGGGATTAAAGATGGTGAAGAAAGTGGAGGAATTAGTAACTGTTAATTATAGAAAGCTATACAATATGATTGAATGTATGTTGAGCAAATGGTCATTGAAATAAACACTTTGTCAGGGAGAATTAATATACTTCAGACTACGCTTCTCCCTAGGGAGCTTTATACCTCCTGTCATTTATCTTTAGGCCCAGAGGAGGAAAAAGGAGTTATATAAATGCAATCACTTTGTAATGAATTTATTTGGAATTAGATATATTATAGGTCTGTAAAGGGAGGATGCACCTGTCTGGAAAGATGGGGGTTGGGGTATAGAACTATGTTTTGTCAGCAGCAGCAGCTGTGATTTTCTCTAGCAATGTTTCAGGAGAGGCTGTTTTTATATCTGTATCTATCTATAGATATAGATATAGATATAGATATAGATATATATGCTGGGATAACATCACAAGCCAATTCCAATGCCATTTTATCTCATTTAGAAAAGGAATTTGGAGATTCTAAAGGCTCTGTGATAGGGGTATAGAAAATGGGACTGTGGGACAATCTGGGAAAACATATAAAAGGCAGAATTTTATCAAAGAGGAAATGCAAGTAGAAAGGGACAGAAGAAGTGGAGCACTTGATAAAGGGAATATAAAAAGATTTTGTGAGTTTTATAGATTTATTTTAAGAGTCAAATACAGGTTGCTGGAGGGAGCCTGGTTACAATATAAACAGTTAATGTGGGCAGTTAAGTGGTGGCTAAACTCAAGTCCGTTGGAAGCCAAGGTATGGAAGCAAGTAGGTGTGTTAGGATGGCCCATGCAAATTAGTAAAGGGGACCATAAAAAAGCTAACTGGTACTGTGTTGTAAAAAGTGCTGATAAAACACAAATATGATAAAGAGATGGATAAGCTAAGAGTTAAGTGGGAAGAGAGGGATTTCAAAGGGTGAGTAAGCCGGCTGTGTAAAAATGTCCTCTAAACTGAAAAGATTGTTAGGGATCCTGGATCAGCACTGGCTACATAGGTGGCCTAGGATTTCATTATCTTTCACTAGGGGCTTGAGATGGATGGGATAGAATGTTTGAGGTATAGTAAAAAGGATGCACGCAATGTACATATGCTTTGCTGCTGTAGAGATTTGCATCATCACAAAAATGAAATTATTAAGGAATGGTAGAATATATTTGGTAAACAAGTTCTGAGAAATTGAAAATGTTGTCTCTTGGAGTATAAGGGAAGAAGGAGACGGTTGGACAACCACAGAAACTACAATAATTTTAAAGTTGAGTGGGATGGTAAGAAATTGGATTGCCAAGATATGGAAAGGTGGACTGCTATGGGCACTGAATTATATCATTGAGATTTTTATAGAGAGCTGTGTGCACATGAATCCAGAAATAGTAAATATAAAGTCTTGTTAAGATGGACAAGTTTTAGAGAGTATTGTAAAACAGATTATATGATAATGGGAACAATTACAGAGTGAAATGTATGTTTTAGATGTAGAAAGACGTGTTTAAACATGAAGTTGTAATATGTTTCCCTTGAATCTGAGTCTAATATTTGAAATTATGTTTTTGCTATTGCTCTTTGTGTTTTCTTAATAAAATTAAATAAATAGGGTATATAAAAATTAAATAAGCATGCATGTGTTTGAGATAAAATGTGGTTAATGGTTTTGTATTGTCCCACACAGTGTCCGTAATAGTAGCATAAAAAGAGGAAAAACTGCTACTTGTATATCTGAAATGAAAGGTGCATTTAACCAGTTTGTGATTTTGCAATATCAAAAATCATACTGCTCTAGAATTCAATGGCATAATTTAAAATAAAATGTAAACACTTTGTTTCTTCAAGGTCATTAAGCAATTTTTTTATGTGCATGGGTGTGTGTATGTTTGTGTGTGTGCGTGTGTGTGTGTGCGTGTGTGCGTGTGTGTGTGTGTGTGTGTGTGTGTGTGTGTGTGTGTGTGTGTGTGTGTGTGTGTGTGTTTATGTTTTAGAGAGGAAGAGAGAGGGAGAGAGACAGACAGACAGATAGTGAGACTGAGAAACTGTCTGTCAACTCTTAAAAGATGCATCCTATATTTGTTTCTATCCCAGACTGATTTCTCTTTCTAAATTCATCTCTGAAATGTATTGCTGACATAAGGTTTTGAGATACATGTAGTCTTTTACCAGACTTTGCATTTAAACATAAAGAGTGAAGGAGACAAGTGTGCTGACAGCCAGGCAGATTTCACAACATACCTCAGTTGAGATTAAGATGTCAGAATTTCAAGAAAATTAATGCTTATGTCAGATCACATTTTTTTTGCTTACTAAGTACCTGTAGAGAAGGAATTTGAAATGGTTATTTCACCAGCAGATATGGAATTAAGATTTTGCCATAAATTGCATGGTTTTGTACATTTTAATGTTTCTAGTAAAATATCAGAAATTCTTAATCAAAATCAAAACCAAAACCAAAGCAAAAATCCAGTGAGGAGCACACAATACATTTGAGTTGGCCAAATGTATTTTATTACATTAGTAAAATATCAGAAATACCTTGCATCGTTAGCTGCATTGCACGAGTGTGATTAGTTGTAGTAAAGTCAAGTTACTCTTTAGTACAATCATTTCTACTGTTTGTGGGCTGGCTGAAGCTTATAAAAGTAAACGCTTATAAAAGTAAACCCATTACACAGAAATCTGCCTTGCAGCAGTAAATATTTTGTTATCTTGTTAGCATGATTTTTATTTACATAATATTTTTAAAGGTGACAGATAAGGGCAGTGCTCGCAATTGTGTAGAACAACCACATACTAGAAAATACACACCATGCCCTACAAAATCCAGGTCTCATTACTATGTAGAATACATGTAAGCAGCATTACAGGCAGACACTAGATTAGGAGTAGGTATGCAAGTGAAGTCTCATACTGTTGTCTACAATGCACAGATGTGTGAGTCATACATTACAGTGTGTAAGAGAGGCTGATATGGAGTTAAATGTGTGGAGTAAACAGCAATAATCACAAAACTATATGTATTATATTTATATTCATGGACACACTTGTATATACTACATGGAGATTGTTAATTATGCTCTAAATATGAAAATAAAATAGCCGTGTTAAAGAGGTCCACATATAAGAACCTTTCTACAAATCCCAATCTCGTTATTATATTGTATGAGCAAGAGTATGTGTAACACTAGCCTGAAATTTGTCTGAATAGTGGCAGTGTTACTAGAAGGTTTTAATGACCTTAAGGTGTAGGGTTAGGGTTTGGGGAAGGGGCAGCATTAGGCTTAGGGCTAGGGTTATCACCCATTACTAAACAGGGCAGGGGGGGCTCCACCTGCTCTCTTTAGTAATGGGCGCTAACCCTATCCCCAACACTGCGCTATCCCCCAACATTAACCCTACATCTTAACATCATTTAAACCTTCCTGTAACACTACCCTACACAAGACAGACTCAGACACACAAACATTCACAAACACATAAACTACATGACATCTATCCCTAACCTAACCCTTATCCTTATTGTAAAATACACACACAAACACATAACACTCATCCTTCACTCATCCCTGACCCTAACCCTAACTAACTGATACACACACACACACACACACACACACACACACACATGTATGTACACATATACACATATATATACATATATATATACACAATCATGTGCTCTCACCCCCCCAAATCCCACTTACCTGTATCAAGATTTCATACCATTGACATACCCACCATTCAGCCATCCATGCCATTGATATACCCCAGCGTTTGTCAAGCAAATGTACGTTTGTTCCTACAGGGGAAATGTGTGTGTGTGTGTGTGTGTGTGTGTGTGTGTGTGTGTGTGTGTGTGTGTGTATGTATGTATGTATGTATGTATATATATATATATATATATATATATATATATATATATATATATATATATATATATATATATATGTATGTATATATAAATGTATGGATCTACATTTCACTGAAAGCTCATTTCACTGAAACTCACTTGCCTGCGCACAATTCACGGAAAGCTCACTTCACTGAAAACTCATTTGACTGAAACTCATTTTGTTGAAAGTTATATATGGCCTTTTCCCCACTGTGGTGTGATGCTGGAGTTAGTATATAAAGTAAGGGTATGTGGGGGGGAGCAGCCCCCCACACTGGGTGGTGTGTGGGGGTGTAACCCCCCCACATAGTTTGGTTATATATTGTCTTCTGGAAAGAGTTTTCTTTTCCTTTGGACTTGTAAGTATCCATGTTTATGGTTTAAAACATTTAAAATAGGTCGGTGGGGAGGTTATGCTGTACATCTCCGGTCTAAAAAGTATTGGTAGTGAGCTGTGACCTATTAAACCACTAGCCAAAAACCCTGTCAGAAATACCCATTTACAGTGCACCTCCTAGATCAGTCCTGAAAGCACCCCCTTTGTGATAGCAGTTTTTCAAACTTAGCATTATGGACTGTTGGACTACCCCTGTTTCTCCTGCCAGCCTTGTTGTCTTGGGTTTTCTGAGGCAGTGTAGCTACTGCTTCATGTACATTGACAACCCTCTACTAATAATTCATTCTTGTACAGAGTGAGAGAGATGTATCTACACCAAGAATCCCTGCTCTCTCACACTCAAAACAGTAACACTGAAGAAGTTGCCAACTCACCCACCACTACTCATGCACATAGTAACACTACTTATAAACATAGTACGCATCCAACGCATAAATCAGCATGCACAGAAGTTCTGTCAAGAAACTTACTGAAACACCAGAGACCTCAAAAACAAAAAACTGCTGCAGCTCACAGTTCCCACAGCACCCAAGACACATAACAAAACCAGTGTCTCACCTGCCAAGCCCTTAAGGCATAACACTCAAAAAACAAATTTTCTTGTCATTGGAGACTCCATAGTGGGACATACGGATGTCCCACTCTCCAGGTTAGATAAGAAGAAAGTCGCAATCAACTGCCTGTCCGGTGCCAGGATTCATCACATCAGGCATGCACTCAGGTCTCTCAACAACAAGTGCCATCATGAGTGTGCCATAGCTCATGTTGGAGTGAATGACCTCAAATGTACCTCACTGGACTATATGAAGAGAGATAAGATTGGGATCTCCAAGTATGTGTCCCAGACAGGTGTGTCCATAGCCTTGAGCAGCATATTACCCTCACCTAGAATGATGCCACAGTATAAAGAAAAAATGATCAATTTGAATAAGTGGCTTAGTTTTTGGTGTCAGTTAAAAGGGATCCAGTTTCTGTCAGCCTGGGATGACATGGTCAGCAAACCTCACTGCTTTGCAGAGACAGTTTTCCCCTGACACCCCTAGGCTTTTTCAGCTGATGGCAAAGGCCATCCTCATAGTACCTTTTTTAGGCAAAGTCTCAAAAACAAAATTGCCGACATGAAAATTGTCAACCATAACAAAATAAGGGTTATGCTGCTAAATGCTAGGAGGTTAACCCAAAAAACTGCACATCCTGGAAGCACTTCTATCCCTGGAGGATGTAGATGTCTGTGCAATCAGAGAAACCTCGTTCAAGGCCTCAGACAGTACCCCAGCTGTGCAAGGCTACAATGCTTTCCACACCTTCAGACCACAAAATGAATGTATGATAACCAAAGGAAGTGGCGTTTTTATCTATATTGGCAATAAATTCACCTCTTCACCTCCTGTGTAGTTAGACTCTATGGAGTCACTCCAAGTTCAGATTAATGTGGGTAAGACTGTCATTCAAGTCATAGCTAGTTATATATCCCCCTCCATGGATCATGATGCACACAAGACCTACTTGACTAAACTGGAGTCAATCCAAATTTTGTCAAACACTCTGGTCATGGGGGATTTCAATTATCCCACCATCAATTGGGAAACCTACTCTAGCCCTAACTCACTAGTGCAAAGGTTCCTTAACTTTGTTAACTCAAATGCTATCAACCAAATTGTTCAAACCCCAACAAGAGGAACAAATATGCTAGATCTGGCCCTCACTAACATGACAAACAAATGCACCAATGCAACTGTCAGACCATCATTAATCAGATCTGACCACACATTAGTTGCCTTTGAACTGGCATTAAGAGCAGAACTCACAAAGGTTGAAGTCAAATTAAAATCTTCACCAAAGCAAACTATACCTTCCTAGGTGAAGGTAAATATGTCTTCCAAGCCCCACCCCCAGCTGGAAGCGGTAACTAGACCAAAGCTTTCACTAAAGACCTGTACAATCACTTGTATAAGTGCATAGACTTGGCTGTTCCAGGGAGAATCAAAACCAGAGCCCCAAGTAAAAACAAGCTGCCCTGGTGGACATCCAGAATCAACAAATTTTACAACAAATGCAAAAAGTTGCTATCTAAGAAAAACTAAGGCAATGTCACAACAATGGAAAAGCACCCTCTTCAGCCTCAACAGGTAAATAAGACAACTTGTCAAATTCTCTAAGGGTAACTTTGAGAAAAACATTAGCAATCACAGCCAAGGATAGCCATAAGGCCTTTTGCAGCTGTGTATGTAGCCTGAAAGGGAGCTAATTCTCTTCACCTAAAACTCATTTGACCAGTATTCATTTCACTGAGACCAAATCACCTAAAATTCACTTCACCTAAAACCCATTTCACCAACTCTCATTTCACCGACAACTGATAATGCTGAATTTCAAACTACTGCATTTTAAACCATAAACATGCACACTTACACCACCAATGACTAACTCTTTCCAGTGCTTAAACACTACTTACTTACCCTCTTAACAGAAACCAGACAATATAAAACCAAACTAGGTGGGGGCTACACCCCCCCACCCTTCGTAACTATATATACTAACTCCAGGATCACACTACAGTGGGGAAAATGCATATACCTTTTACTTGCCTTAAAGTACTCTACACACTGCCACTACTAAATGTTGGTGAAATGAGAGTTGGTGAAATGAGTTTTAGGTGAAATGAAATAGACCACCTAAAAGGTAGGGCCCCGAAGCATATGCCGAGCTTGTGACTAACAGTATCACGCACACTGATTCCACAGTGATAGCAAACCTGCTAGTGAACAGATTTGGTGAAAATTTCATTTCCTTATCCCATTCAAACTTATCACCAACCTTGCCCCCAACCCCCCCCCCCCTCCACCCTGCATATCCAAAGAGCAGGTCATTAAAGCTTTGTCTAAGGGAAAAAACACAGCCTCTGTAGGAGCAGATGGCATCCCAAGCTGTCTTCTAAAAAAACTAAAACATGAACTAGCATCACCATTAAGTACCCTATTCAATCACAGCATAACCACAGGGTTTGTTCCTGCAAAATGGGGAACAACAGCAGTTATTTCCCTCCACAAAGGTGGCATAGCAACAGACCCAGGGAATTATAGACTCATACATCTGGCCAGCCTCATCTGTAAAGCCATGGAATGTATCGTCAAGGACCTCATAAATAAAAACATAGGCAACCTCCCATCCCCGGATCCGGCCTGATTCGGCTTTGTCAGTGGCAGAGCCTGCCTGTTAAACCTGGTGGGTTTTTTCGAAAATGTGACCAGGGCCATTGAGAAGGTCATATCTGTGCACACAGCATACTTCAGCTTAGCAAAGGCCTTGGATATAATCCCACACTCAGGCATTACCGATAAACTTAGCAAACTGAATGTAAACCCCTTTCTTGTAATATGGTTCGCCATCTGGCTCACAGACCAGTCACACACTATCAAAGTGGGTGGATCCACATCAACCAGCAGACTTGTCACAAGCAGGGTGCTACAAAGGTCCCCTACTGTTTGATATATACTTCTCAGAAGTTCAGGCCAGAAGTAAGGGGCTTGGGCTGACCAGGTTTGCAGGCAACTGCATACTGGGTGCAATTACTGAATCCCCATATGAAGTCAGTATACTTCAGAAGGGTCTTAGACAAACCAGCGACTTGTATCTTAGTTATGGTTTTAAACTGATTGCAAGGAAATGCATTATCATTCCCTTTAGTAAAAACAATGTTCCTTCACACTATCAAATTAGCAACAATACCCTATGTACCTACGAAGTGGTAAGAGATCTGGGATCACAAGCATACTGCAACATTTTCTTTGACCACCGTGTGTCTAATGTAGTAAGGAAGGCTTTCTATGTAGCATACTTGATTAGCAAAGGCATATCCTCTAGAGCAAAGAGGTTATAACCCCTCTATAGTTGTTATTAAGCAAGCCCATAATTGAGTATAATTCCCCTTTTGGCATGTGCCATACAAAGTACCTACAACAAATGGAGAGACCTCAGAGGTTTCTAACTAAGAAGATCAAGGGACTCCAGCATGTGCCTTACACAAACAGACTGAAGTCCCTGTCATGATACACAGTATCATATAGACTTCTTAGGTAGACTTATGCCTGGCTTACAGAGCAATCTCCAACCCAAACCTAATAAATTTGCTACACATCATTAAGTCAAACAGGACTAGAGCTACCCATTCCAAGGACCTAAATATTGCCTGCAACTTGAACAGGATGTGCTGGAGGGCAAATATTTCTCCCAGTGTCTACTGCATCTTTGGAATAGGCTGCCAATTCATGTGAAGCAGAGCACCTCTATGACACTGTTCAAAAGGAACCTGGAAGAGTGGATGGGGCACCATAAATTCTTATCAGGGATAGCACCCACAGCCCTTCTGGACAGAGTCATTACTAAATACAATCCTGTGTTTTGATTAGAGTATCTATCGTATTATATTGGGATGAAATGACCTCAAGGTCATTATCCTAGTACTCTATGATCCTATGAAAATGTAATGTTCTTATGTCACAGGATTGTTGCCATATTGAAGATGAAATTGCACTTCATGCTTGTCTAGTGCCGTGTGAGTTCAACTAATGTGCAAAGTAAAAGACTTAAACATTCTGCTATTTAAAAATATATCCATGTTTCAAAAAATACTTTGATTCAGTAGGTTAAGCACAACAGAGAACAAAGTTCATAGATGGCAAAACATATTTGAGCTGGGCAATAAACGGAGACAAATGTTATGTGAAAAATTAAATATATCCAAGGTTAACTTATTTATTTATTTAGTTATTTATTTATTTGCAGTTTGTTTTCCAGGATAGTTCAATGGGCTACAAAGAGCCATTTTCAATGGAGTCCTGGGGAGAAAAGTCCAGAGAAATACAAATACATAGTAAGAAATTCATAGTCAGATACTCACCCATTTTTACATTTTACTAGGATTGTAGTTACTGTCTTTAAATACTATTAGGTTTGATGATGCAATTGTAACAATTCCTTGTAAACCATCTGAAAAGTTTGCACTAACTGATAATTTAGTCTCATAAAGTCATGAGTGGTAAAAGGAAGGGATTATCTCATATTTTGGCATAACGCAAGTTCAGTTACACGGCTAATTACAGAGCTAATGCTTTATTGGATCTAAGTCAGATGATCGAGTTTTCAGAAACTCAAACATAAAAAAAAAAAATCTACTTTTTTTTACATTTATGCATGGGGAAATCCCCCACACCCCCTGCAAATTATATATACTAACTCTGATATCACACTACAGTGAGGAAAAGGGTAAATTTTCTGATCCTCAGTATATCACGATCTCCATTCAAAAGCTTCGACTTTTCAAAATCATATGGTCTTGACCATATGAATTTTGAGTTACTGAAAACTCGATCAACTGATAGGAATCCGTTTTATTATATATTATTACTGTGGTCGTATGTTTCATTTCATATTTCACTTTAATAATTCACTTACATGCTTTAGAGATTCATGGGGTTGAGAATAATAATAATAACCAGTGTTGAACTTTCTCTTTAGAACATTAAAAACAGTGAACATGGAAAATTGCTATTACTCTTCCATATTTTAAAAGACTAACCTTATTTATTTTTATTTTTATTTTACATTTGTTGACCGGGCTAGTCTAACTGGATATATGTCCATTTTCAGTAGAGGCCCAGGTAGAAAAGCTCCTGCAAGTTACAAAGACAAGTATACAATATAACAGTAGACAAGTTTACAGAAAAATCATTAGATACAGTAAAAAAATGACATGAAATAAAAACACTTAGTAACAATTTTAGTAAGGGATACTCATAAAAAAGAAGTAAGACTTTTTTTTTTTTTTTTTTTTTTTTTTTTTGTTATGAGGTTAGAAGATAGGGAAAGAGCAATAGTTATCAGATGAGAGTAGAAGATGTAATGTGATCCTATCTCACCTACATTCTCTACAGATGGGTTCGAGACTGCAGCTATACAATAGAACGCAGTCTCTTATTGGCTGAGTTACCTCATATCCCAGGATGCACCACTACTGCTTCCCCAGATCTCGTTTGCCGCTTCTGAAGCATAGACGTGGTCTTGGACTTGGCTGAGCTAAGTGCCTCTTAGTGACACTTTTTCTGTCAAATTTTGTGCTAAAATTTACCCAAAAGCTGTTTTAACAGCTACTTGTTGTTGTGTGACTGTGATTTAGTATTTTTCTGTGGTAAAATTGTATTTTTTGTGGTAGTGATCCCGTTGAGTTAGAGGGGCCTTGCCCTATCCTAGGCATTTTACTTAGAGTCTAGGCTGTCGTTGGTAGTTTGTGTAGTTTTTTTTTGGAAGTTTAGTGTGTTGAATTAGTTAACATGTCGAAGAAACATAGACCGTCAGGTTTCAAAAAATGTTCCAAATGTAGCTATAAAATGTTCATTACGGACGACCATTCTTTATGTGTTTACTGTTTGGGCCCGAAGCACCTCCAGGAATCCTGCAGCGCTCCAAGAGAGGAAAAATAAGTTGATTTTGAAAGGGCTTATTACCCCTTCCTTTGAGGAAGCCCTATCTTCTTCTTCTTCCGAGGAAGAAAAATCTTCGGCTCTGACCAGCCCGTCGGATCCGGTAGCAAAAAAATCAAGGCAGGCTTCTCCGTCGGCTCCACAGACTTTGGAGCCAAGGGCGGAACGGTCTGCCTCGATGTCTCCAGCCTCGACTCCTCTGGCGAGTTGAGAGCTCGAGGCAAGTCATCTCCATCGGCTCCACTGCCGCCGATGAGGATAGACTCTTCGAAGTCCCCATTGGCTCCGAGGGAAATTGCAGTGGTAGTGGAATCTCCCTCGGTGCAAACCATACAGAGCCGGTCCCCCAGTCTTTCAGAGCCAGCAGAGAAGTCGACTCGGACCCGGTCGGTCTCTTCTCGGTCATCAAGGATGTCTGACTCGGATGTAGACAGGGTGCTTCAAAGGCTTTTTCAGTCTCCGGTCTTTCAAAAGTTGATCTCGGCTCCAGCCCAATTGGCTCCAGAGCCGGTTTCCCACCCTGCTATCTCGGTTCCTCCTCCAACAGCTGGAGGTTGTCGGGTCGGTTCCGACCCTAACTCCAACCGGTCGGGTTCGTATCGGACCTCCTCTGTCGGCCCGGGATGGGACCGATCCTTTCGGTTCGAGCCTCCTGCGTCGGCAGTGGGAGTTCTGACTGCTGTTGTGGCCTTGGGGGTGGAACCATCCCAGGACTCTGGGGGTCCCGCCTTCAGGGCCATGAGGAGTGCCTTGGCCAAATCCTCTCTGGCCACTTCTACCATCTCACCACCACCTTCCCTTGGCACGGAGACTGGCTCCTTTGCAATCCCCCTGTCTCACGACAGCGGAGCCCTTGGGCCTGAGGTTACCCCATCAGATTCCCTTCTTCCTGGAGGTCCCTCTGACAAGGAACCTCCGAGGAAGAAACAGTGCAAGAGGAAGCACTGATGAGTCTCTCACCTCGGATACCGACCTCGATGATGCGGAAGGGTGCCCCAAGTCGTCCTCGGATGATGTATCCTTTGCAGACATCTTGGAAATCCTTAAGCAATGAGGCGACTGGCAGTCCAAACCCCCTTCTGCTGAGGAGTCGGTTTTCCTCAAGGCCTTCGGGGCTCAGCCCTCCGCCTCCTGGGTGTCTCCGGATGAGCTTCTGGATTTGATCTCACTCTGTTGAACCGGTGCCAGCTCGCCCCAATAAATTCCTTTCAGCACCCCCTGATCAGGACTTTCTTTCAAAAGGTGTGGCTGTAGATGCCTTGGTGGTGGCATCTGCCATCCAGCAAGATGTGGCAGAGGCTTTGACGTCCGTCCATCCTCCTAATAAGGAGTCTAGGAGCATGGATCGGTATGGGAAGAGCGACCTTTACACTAAGGTCTCTGAACTACTTGACGCATTTCATGAGACTGCAGAGGGATCTGGTCAAGGAGCTTTCGGATACCCTCTCCGGTAACTTACCTGAGCAGTTGGCCCAGACGGTTAACTCCCAGTTGGCTACCCTGTCCTCGTTATCCAACTCATCCATGAGGCTCATTTCTTATGCAGCCAAAGGAGCGAGCAGAGCGGCGGGAACAGGTGTTGCTCTACGGAGACAAGCCTGGCTACGTCTGTGTCACTAAGTCTTCCTTTGCTGGATGGGTCCTCTCTGTTTGGACCCAAGGTAAAGGACACTAACAGGAGGGTAAAACTTTAACTGCCGTAGGGGCCTGGTTTTCCACTCCCTTCAGACCTTATCCTAAGGCTCAAAGAGGAGGAAAAATGTGGTTCCGTAAGTCTCAAAAGCCTTACTCGTCGCAGCAGAGTGATTCCCCTTCTAGAGGCAGAGGAGGGGGAAATTTTTCAGGGAGGTGCCGCCCCAGAGGCGGCGGAGGCCCCTGCAACACTGGAGACCGTGAGTCCTTTCATGGCTCCTCCTCCTTCCAGCATCCCTGAAGGAGTGCCCGACTGTGCAGCTCCGGAGCCAGTCGAGGCACCTAAAGGCCTGGGAAAATATCACTCAGGACCAATGGGTGCTCCGAATCATCGCCGGAGGTTACACCATTCCCTTCTCTCAACCCCCCCCCCCCACCGTCCCAAAGAATCCCGGACCCACCACCCAGTCAACGGGATCTGGCAGCCAGCGAAATATCGAAGCTGCTTCAAAAGGAGTCATCCAACCTGTCCAGATCAGGCCGGATCAGGGACTTACTCAAGATTCTTTTGGTACCAAAAGACCGGGGACTTGAGGCCCATTTTGGATCTCAGCAAGTTAAACCGATCAGTGAAAAGTCCAAATTCGGATGGTCACCTTGCAATCCATTCTCCCGCTTTTGGAGAAAGGTGTTTGGATGTGCTCCATAGATCTCAAAGACGCCTATTATCACATTCTGATAGATCAGGCAGACACTTGCGCTTCAGCCTAGAAGACAGTCATTTCCAGTTTTGTGCACTGCCCTTTGGTCTCACCACAGCCCCCAGGGTGTTCACCAAATGTTTGGCGGTGGTGACTGCTCACCTGAGAAGTCTAGGATTCCAGGTGTTTCCATACCTAGACGACTGGCTCCTAACTGCCACCTCCAGGCATCTACTCTTAAAAACTCTAGCAGCCACCATCTCTCTAGGCAACTCCTTAGGAATCACCTTCAATTGGACAAAATTGCTGCCATCACAGCGTATTCTGTTTATTGGTGCAGAAATAGACTCAAGGCAGATGAGAGTCTATCTTCCTGCGGAAAGGATAGCAACGCTGCAGTCTCAGGTCCAGAGAGAATGGTCCTGCAGCTGTTGGGTTCCATGTCAGCCACCATTCTTCTGGTCCCCTTGGCAAGGTTGCATATGAGGATACTCCAGTGGCTCCTATCAGTCCAGTGGTCTTATCAAGACCTTCCCCTCAGTCACCACATATTGATCACAGAGATGTGCAAACAGGATCTTCGTTGGTGGCTTCTTCCCTCCAACCTGGATCAGGCCCCATCCCCTCGGCCACGTTGACTATGGACGCCTCCCAGACAGGGTGGGGGGGGGCATTATCTGGATAGGTCGGTCCAAGGCACGTGGCACACCGACGAGAGTCTTCTCCACATCAATATCCTGGAAATGAGGGCGGTGCTTTTAACCTTGCAAGCACTGCACGATCACCTCGCCATTCAGTCCGTCAACATGTCGGTAGTCTGGTACGTGAACAAGCAAGGAGGGACCAGGTCTTACCCTCTTTGCAGAGAGGCCATGAAGGTATGGGATTGCGTTCCTAGTGGCAACACACATTCCGGGGAGATCCAATGTGATAGCCGACAGACTGAGCAGAACTATTCTCTCCCCTCACGAGTGGTCCTTGAACAACAGAGTAGTAACACAGATTTTCATGAGATGGGGAGCTCCATGTTGCGATCTTTAACTCCCCTCAACATAAAATGCCAGCAGTTCTTCTCTCTCACCCCAGTTCCGGGAAGATCCCCAAGGATGCTCTAGTCCAAGCTGCCTGCTATACGCTTTTCCACCGGTTCCCCTTCTCCCCAAGGTGATTCAGAAGGCGATTCGCTTGGAAAGCAAAATGATCCTAATCGCCCCATACTGGCCTCATCAAGTCTGGTTCCCCTTTCTTCGCAAATATGCATTGGAGGGTCCCTAGTTCCTGGACCAAGTTCCGGACCTCTTGACGCATTAGTCAGGACAGCTCCATCAGTCCCTCCATTCATTGAAGCTAGCAGCTTGGCTACTCCTCTTCCGACCATAGTCAGGAGCCATTATTTCAATTCTGAAGTCATGCATATCTTGTCCTCGGCCCACAAGACTTCTACTAAAAAGATGTATAGCAGTAAATGGAAGAGATTTGCTATTTGGGCCCAACTCCAAGGATTAGACCTTATGACAGCCTCGGTGTCAGAGGTTCTGAAGTTTTTAACTTCCCTGTTCAACCAAGGTTGTTCGGTGTCTACCATCAAAGTTCAATTGGCTGCTATTTCCAATTTTCACGAGAGAACCACCCTTAATGAGCAACAAGTTGTGCAAAGCTTTCATTAAAGGAGCTTGGCTTCTATATCTCATCCTGCACCACCGTGGGACATTAACGTGGTGTTAGGTGCTTTAACTTCATCTCCCTTTGAGCCGGCAGCAACCTGTGACTTAAAATTTCTTTCTTGGAAGACTGCTCTTCTAGTTGCTATCACATCAGCCAGGCGAGTTTCAGAACTTCAAGCCCTATGTGTCAAACCACCATACCTGGTATTTCACAAGGATAGAGTATCTCTTAGACCAAACCCATCCTTTATACCAAAGGTTTGTTCTAACTTTTGTTTGCAACAATCATTGGAATTACCGGTCTTTTTCCCTAAGTATTCAAACAGAGCTGAGTATACCTTTCACAGCTTAGACGTGCATAGACAATTGCGTTACTATTTGGACAGGACACACCAAGCACGTAAATCAGATCAACTGTTTGTGTCCTTTTCGGATAGTAAATTGTGCAAAGCCATCACAAAAGTCACTATTGCCAAGTGGATCAGAGACTGTATCACTCATATTTATCTCATTTCAAATAGGGAGCTTACAGTTCCAGTGAAAGCTCATTCTACCAGGGCTATGGCCACTTCGGCAGCCTTTCATTCCAAGCTCTCTATTAGTGACATTTGTGCGGCTGCCACGTGGTCTTCTCTACACACCTTTATTTCTCACTACAAATTGGATGTGGCATCTAGGGGTCGAGCTTCCTTCGGTTCCACGGTTCTCAGGAGCGTTTTCCAGTGAGCCACCCAGGAATTAGGTGCTAGGGACGCTGTCCCATCATTTGAGAATGTAGGTGAGATAGGATCACATTACATCTTTTAGTTATGTACTTACCATAACTTTAGATGTATGGGATCCATCTCGCCTACATTCCTAATAACCCACCCTCCTTCCCCCTGCCTTGTAGACCAGAAGAGACTGGACGATCCAAATTAACTTCTTCCTCTCTTGAAACACCTGGCAGTGTTATAACAACAGTCTAAGTGTGTGTGTGCATGTGTGCGGACAAACAAGATCTGGGGAAGCAGTAGTGGTGCATCCTGGGATATGAGGTAACTCAGCCAATAAGAGACTGCGTTCTATTGTATAGCTGCCAAGTCAGAGCCGAGGATAACCCATCTGTAGAGAATGTAGGCGAGATGGATCCCATACATCTAAAGTTATGGTAAGTACATAACTAAAAGTTCACTTTTATCAGGGAAGTATACACTATAGTAGCATGAGCAATAGGAACCAAGTTTAGTTATGACATTTTTGTATATTGGGTATAATCAGTCAGGGTTGGAGCAGGGACAAAGCCAATGATTCTTTAGATATTCTTTAAGATGCTTTTTGAATAGATGTGTGGAGGCAAGTGAAGACAGTTCAGTTGGAAGTTGATTCCAGCTTTTACCTACTGTGTTGGAAAAGAGTGAGTCCCCTGCTTTGTTGTTTGATTTGACATTAGAAACTAGAGGTTTGCTTGCTGAGCGAAGTGTAGGGAGATTTTTGTAGGGGGCAATTAGATTAGTGAGGATTGGTGTATTATTGGGATGATAGAGGGTTTTTTGGGTTATCACAAGTTGCTGATAGAGTAGCTTATTATTCAGTTCAAGCCATCCCAATTGTTTGAGGTTATGACAGTGGTGAGTTCTATAGGGGGAACAGGTAGCAAATCTAGCTATGTTATTATGACAGGTGGAAAGTTTATTAATGTTATTTAAAGATAGATTAGTATAAATTGCAGAAGCATAGAAGAGGGTAGAGGAAAGGTGGGTATGCGCAAGAGTAATTCTGGCTGGAGGGGTAAGGAAGGGCTTGATTCTATAGAGAGTGCCTAATTTTTTCTTGACAGTTTTTATTGTTGAATTAATGTGTTCATTGAAGCTAAGGGAGTTGTCAATTGTAACTCCCAGTAAGCGGGTAGAGGTATCAGGGACTATATTAGTGCCATTGCTAGAGGTTACTATGAAGTTAGGGATAGACGACTTAGGAGTAGGAGCAAAGAGTAGTAGTTTTGTTTTTTTGGGGTTCAGAAGGAGGCAATGTTGCATGAACCATTTTTCAACAGTGTTTAATACTGATTGGGTTTGGAGTTGAAGAGAGTTTATGGATTTGGCAGAACAAATTAATGTTGAGTTATCTGTATATTGGATGCAAGTGGCTTGTGGAATATTGGTATGTAGATTGTTAATAAATAATGAGAAGAGAAGAGGATCTAAAATCGAGCCTTGAGGTACACCAACTATCACTGGGAGGGAAGAAGAAAGGGTATTATTCCAAAGGACAGCCTGCTGTCTGTTTTCAAGATAGGATTTAAACCAAAGAAGTGATTGTGAGTCAAGTGATTGGGCTTTTAGGATTTCAGTGAGTAAGTTGTGATTCACCATGTCGAAGGCCTTTGAGAGGTCTATAAATAGGGCAGAAGAGAAAGTATTGTTGTTGCGATTTTCATTAATAGAGTTGGTGAAGGATAGTAGAGCAGTAGTAGTGCTGTGGAATGGTCTAAAGCCATGTTGGCAATTGGCAAGCAGATTATTGTGGATAAGGTGGTCAAGTAGCTGTCTATGTATGCATTTCTCCATTATTTTAGCAATGGGTGAGAGTAAGGCTATAGGCCTAAAATTATAGCCTAAAATTTGATAGCTCAGTAGATGTGCCACCTTTGTGTAGGGGGATGATGTGGGAAACTTTCCATATGGATGGGATTTTGCTTTCAGAGATAGTTCTATTTATAAGGATGGAGATGGGGTAGGCAATGGCTTTAGCTGCTATTTGTAGGTATTCTGCTGGAAGGCAATCAGCAGATGGGGTGCAGGGTTTGAGTTTTTGAAGGAATTTAGAAATGAGGGATGTAGGAACAGGTTGTAAATGAAAAGTAGGAGTTGTAGGATTAGGGATGTTTAGAGGCAATGTGGTGCTTGGTGGTATAGAATTTGCAAGGTTTAGAATGGCTTCAGTAAAATAGTTATTGAAAGCATCTGGAATCTGGTTGGAGTTATTTTCGAATCCAGAAGGTGAAGGAGTTTTAGAGTGTCCTGGTTGAAGTAGTTTGTTAATGCCTGACCAAAATTTTTGAGGTTGTGGTTTTTGGGATTGAAGGAGTTTAGCGTAGTAGTCTTTTTTATCTCTGAGAATGTCTTTCTTGGTGGCATTTCTTAATTGTTTGAAATAAAGGTGATCTGATGGACTTTTAGAAGCTCTCCGTTTGTTCCAAATTTTATTTCTGAGGTGGATCTTTTGCCTAGTTTCCTTTGTTAGCCAGGGGGCAATTTTGGTCCTTAGGTGGGAGGATCTAATTGTGGCATGGGAGTTTAAGATTTGTAGGAATTTTGTATTGAAAAAGGTTACTGCTTCATCTAGTTGGAGGTTTAGCATAGGAGACCAATCACATGCTTTGAGTTCATTTTGGAAGGATTGAGGATTGAAGAATTCTTTGGGGCGGCAGGTTATAATATTATGAAAATTAGGATAATGGGTTTTCTGCCTAATAACATAACTTATCATGTGGTCACTAATATCGTCTGGAAGGATTCCTGGTTTATAGATAGTAAGATGGCTATTGAGAAGGATCCAGTCTAAGGTGATAGCTTTATTACTTGGTTTATGGATTCTGGTAGGAGTGGTAATTATTTGAGAGAAACCATGTAGATTTATGTGATTGATAGGATTGTGTAAAGTTATCCAGTCTATATTAAAGTCTCCTAGAATAATGGTTTCTTGAGGCAGGTGTGAGGAGAGGTGATAGAGTATGTTTTCAAGTGTATTTATATTATTTCCTGGAGGAAGATATATACAAATAACGTAGATGGATTTGGAATTGTTAACTACTAGCTTGGCAGTTAGGATTTCTGCATTGTTAGTTGGTGGTAGGTGCATGTCAAAGGTGCTAACTTGAAGTCCTGATTTGTACAAAATGGCTACTCCACCGCCTTTTTTGGTTTTACGGTAATTTCTTAGGATATTGAACTCTGGAGGAATAATTACCTGGTCAAGGATAGTGGGTTTTAGCCATGTCTCTGTTATGCAGAGAATGTCAAAGGAATAAACTTGTAAGAGTGCATGAAGGTAGGTAGTTTTGTTGTTAATGCTACGGATGTTAAGGTGTGCTATCAGGAGGGAGTTAGATGGTCTATTTATAGTTGTGTGATTAGGTGTTGTTGAGTTATTTGGGAGATTGAGTATATGAGTATTGGGACCGGAGTTAGGATGAATATTGCCGGCTAATAGAGGGTGTTTTTGAGGAAATTGGATACACTTTAGAATTTTGTAGATAGTGAGAATGGACCGTTTGACGTGGAGGTAGGTTAAGTGGGTAGGTCTATGGTACTTAGGAAGTAGGTATGTAGAGGTACAGGTTATATTACTATGTTGGAGAGTATTTTATATATAGTATAGAGTAGATTTTAATATTGACTATGTCAAAATCAGAAAAAAAATGAAATAGAAAAATGTGCAATTAAAATTAAGACTTCCTTGGTTCCTCCAATTTATCTGGCTGGAATTTTAACTTGAGCACACTGAACTGCAAAAAATGAAAAAAAAGTTCAATGTGCCTAGTGTACAAACTCACTAAAACTAGACATCAAGAGAAGAAAGCACATTAAAATGCAGTGGTACTATAAATTAATGCAAATGCACAACATCAAAAATTTGTTTCTAGGTTTCACTGGACTGCATAAAAAGTGCTATTTTAAATTCGTGATCTTTGAAGGATCCGTCATACTTTGCAGTTTCATCGCAACTAACTATTGCTGCAGTCTTTCACATTTTATTTTATGGAAATGTTTTTCTTTCTTTTTTTTTTAATTGGGAGATTCATAATGTAAACAAATGGTATACAAATTCTGTTGTTTGTAAATGTATCTTTGCAAAATGGGGAGAAAGGGAAACTCACTTTTGTGTATTTTAAAATTTTAAATAATGGTAAACAATGTGTTACATTGGTTTCAGAAGTTATTCTGTCACAATATCAGACAAAAATTTCACTGAGTACTATTTCTTGCACACTGCAATACATGTTTTCAGTTTATTTTGGTTTGAAATGATGGACAAGCTCAACAAGTCATCTTAATATCAAGTGTAGCAGGCAGGTATGCAAACGTATACATCTATATGATTTGCCACGTAATAAAGACAATATGCAAGGACTGTTTGAAGAAACATTAATGGGAATGTCAGTTGTTAAATATTAATGAAGGAGATAAAGATGTTTGCCTTTCCATGTTAAGGACAACACAAGTCATTGTCATTTTATTTTGAAATAGTCATCTCTCATACAGTTTAAAATAGAATATAATAAGTTATATAAAGCAGAATAGATAGATCAGCTAAGGCAGTGGCGGCTGGTGACTTCAAGTTAAAGGGGAGCTGCAGGAGACAGCTGGATGGGTGGGGCCAATGGGGAGGGGCGTGGCCAACTAGAAAGGGGTGGAGCCATGCTCAAAACCACAACAACTGGAACTTTAATTATATATTCTGCCTTGGGTGCCAAACCGTCAATACGAGAGTTCAATCAGGACAAACTGAAGTGTAGAAGAAAAAATATTTCAATCCATTGGCTACATGACAACTTACTTAATTTCTAGATGGAAACACAAAGGTTGTGAGGCATAAAAAAATAAATTACTTTTTAAAAACATTACTGGAATGCCAGTCAAAATCAAGTATAAAAAAAAAAAACAAGCAGCACTCAACTCAAATCACTTCTCCTTGCACTGCATTTCTAATTATAATTTATATTCAGCTTTATAAAATTACCAAGTAACATGCTGAAAGTAGCAATCTCTGTGATACAACCACTTGTAAAAATGTTTCTTATGTTAGCCCTACATGTGTTGATGAAAACGCATTCGACAAAATGCGTTTTCGTCGTTCTAATATGAACTCACATTTCAATACCTAAGGCTTATACGTTATCTAGTTATGTAAATATTCTCTTCATGGCAACAACAAAAAGACTTTCAATGTTGGTAATTCTTTAACAGTATGCTTATTAAAGCTTCCTTGCATTTTATAATCTCCAACAAGCTTACCTGATGTCCATTAAAGCATTGCTACTTAAACAAAGAGCAACAGGGTACTGCAACAGCATGCATTTTCTGAATAATACGAATCAACAGTATAAAAATATGACAGAAAACCAGAACATTCTGCAAAATCAAGGACAGATGAAAAGCCACGGTCGTACTTGTGGTCTACCTTGCATGGGGGAATACTCTGCACACTTACACTGCATAACTGTTCCTTGCCTTGTTTGGACGCATCCAGAACCACTACAATGGGGAGTGGGGTGCAACAAGTATGTCACAATTTGAAATGTCTCTGGCTGATGGTGATGGCTCTGACACTCATACCTCTCAACCTCAGAGCAAGAAATCTGGACAAAGCCATACATAGAAGTGGGACACAGGCCCAAAAATAAGGACAATTTTTAAATATTGCTCTTATAAACTTAGAAAGATAATTAGTAGGTCTTGCATTAGTATTAATTTTCTGAATGGCATGAAATCTAAAACTCAAATGTCTGCCATTATTTTCTAACTTCAGTCTTGAATGATTTGCCACCAGATTGCCAGAAAACCACAATTTTATGAAAAACAGACCAAAAATGTGATGCAAAAATATAAAATAGCCACACAATACAGCTGGGAACCTGTCAAAGAAGGGACACCTTTTTAATATTAGTACTGTTAACTTGAGCAGCTGACAAAATAAGAACATCTAAATGCATTTCTGAAATAAAAGTAATCTATAACTCTGATCTTTACAGTTATTTATAATTGTAAACTCTCCACGTTTTCTTCCAAAATTGCCATTTTGTGGTGGGATTATTAGGGGAAGAGCAACATTTTGAGCCAAAATTGGGGACAGTTGAGAGGTTTGGATATTCCTAATTCTATAAAGTGATTTACACGTACCTCTCAACCTCTTAATGCAGGAAATCTGCACAAGGCCAAATATATTGGGGAACATACAAACAGTACTAAAAATTGCTCTTGTATAAACTTAAGACAGTTGATAGAATAACAGGTCTTGCTTTAGCATGCATTTTTCTGAAGATTATAACATCTGAAACTCAATGTATGTCATTATTTAGTGACTTCATTCCTAAATGATTTGCCAGAAAACCGCAAATTTTATGAGGAACAAACCAAAAATAAGAAGCAATGCAAAAATTTGGACAGTTGAGAGGTATAGTTCAGCCAGGGCTGTCTGAGTTTGCTGCCCCCCCCCGTCACAAAATCATGGTCGAATGGAGCTATTCCTGTGCTTGGCACAGTCATGCATCACAAACATCTTTCATGCAGGAAACTTTAACTTCGGCCATAGAAATGCACGCTGCTGCCTGAAACTCAGAATGATATGAGAGAGAGATAAGCAACCATGGAACTGAGAAAGAGGTGAGACTATGTGTGTGTGAGAATGATATGAAAGATGAGCAGCCATGCAACTGAGAAAAAAAGTGTGTGTGTGTGTGTGTGTGTGTGTGTGTGTGTGTGTGTGTGTGTGTGTGTGTGTGTGTGTGTGTGTGTGTGTGTGTGTGTGTGTGTGTGTGTGTGTGTGTGTGTGTGTGTGTGTCAAATGTCCTAGTTAGGGATGGCAAGTTAACTAACTAGCTTGAACAGACTCAAACCCTGTACTTTAGTTACAGGAAACACCAACTACCTGGGGCGCATTTTGAAGGAATTGTTAGCTTCTGGGCATTATCAAGGAATTGTGAGCTTCAATCTATTTTCAAGGAATTCTAAGCTTCAGTGCATTTTTAAGGAATTCTGCGTTTCAAGGGAAGAGAAGTTTACTGTTGCTCATGCTGTCTGTTTTCATTGTGCCACTGTTTTGATTAGCAAATGGCCGTTAGAGTCTATGATATAGATTTTAAAATCAGTGCAAGTAGCACAGCAGGTAGCATAGGCTGTGGGTTCTACTCCCTTACTTTGTAGATTGATTGCTTGATACTGTGGTGCGCTTTGGGGGTTGGATGTGGGGATGTTGAACTCCTAATTGCACCCTCCTTTGCTTGTGATGCCTAGTAACTATGAAACTGTTGATTTGCCAGCTATTCCCTATCACAAAACTGTCAGCTCACCATTTTTTTTAAATGTAACATACAAAATTTATATAGGCACTGAATTTGTAGATGAAACCCTGAAATGTGTAATGTCTGCTAGCAGCAACCTCTTTATTTGTCACAGATCTCTTTAATGTGGAATTATTCAAATGACATTTATTTCTGCAGAGATTGTGAGTATTGACTGGTATTGGTGGATTGTAATTACAGAAGTTTGAGTGGGCTTTTATGGTTGAAATGTTCTAAAATGAGTAGTTTTGTCATTATTGGTCATAAGTTTTGTTTCATTCCTTAGTGAAAAAAATGTAAAACACACTCTAACTGGTGCTGTATTATACAAGGAACATAATTTAATGCAATCATGAAGGTGAATCAAAGAGCACATGCATGTATGCATGACTCTAAAAATGTGTGCAAGGGGCCAATGGTTTGAAAACAGCCCAAAGGAAAACCTAAGTCACCACTGGCCAGATGCATTTTCTTTCAATGCAGGTTTCAATACAGTTTCAATGAATTTAATTTTCATGTGCAGAGAAGTTCACTGTTGTTCATGCTATGTCTTTTCTCATACTTAGACTGTATTGTTTTCTTTAGCATATGGGTAAATTAAATCAAACCATATGTAATCATTGTAGAAGCAAAAAAAGAAAACAGTATGCACACAGACAAATATGATCAATTTTTATGGTAACTGTGGAGAAATAGCCAAGTAATGGGACACTGGAATGGCTGTGGTGGGGGGATATCCATTACGATGTCGAGTCCCCCATTTGACCATGATCCAGCTCTACACACATCCTAATATCTATTATTCCTGAAAATCATTTGGTTTTTGTGAAAGTCATAGAGGACTGACAATTTGAATACCTAACTAACTGAGTCTATACCATGAAAACATTGTTCTTCCAGTTTTTCTTTTTCTGCAGAACCCTGACTCATCATTTATATGGGAATAACCCAGAGACTGCCCATGCTCTGGAATAGACTTCCCATACATGTCAAGCAGAGGATCTCGCTGGCCCTCTTCAAGAGAAATCTTGATGAGTGGATGGAAATAGAAAGTTCAACCCGGGGATCACTCCAGTGGCTCTACTTGATAGAGGCATTGGGAACTAACGTTGGGTGTCACAATGCCAGGGCACTTATATAGGCTAAGCTTGTAAAGGCTTCAGGGCCATTAGCCTGGTACACACCTATGAACCAATGAATTCAGCCCTTTCCTCACAATTAACATAAACCTCCACCAGGGTGACTATTTCTGGGGAAAGAAAGCAAAGTTGACAAGGTGGGTATTAATTGAGTTGTGCCTGTGTTGGAGGACTGTAACCAATTATTCTTCTGTGATATTCACTGAGGTGACTTATGTAACAAACTCAGCATTTTTTTTTGTAGAGAGCAGAAACTAGCAAAAAAAGGAAAACAGTGCATATCATGCCATAAACCACAAGGTCAGCAACATATATCACAAGGTCAAAAGCATATTTTTCAAAATGTCTTGATTGTCCTACAGCTGTACACTATTTTTTTTTCTTTTTTGTAAAAAAAAAAAAAATTGCTCTTCCTCTCACTGTTATCCCTGTAAGATTGTCTTAAAATTGCCTTCAGCAAGGGATTTCTAGGTTAAGTGGCTTATGATAGCATTGCACTTATGGGTCTCTTCTACTGTGCTTTTATATCAGGATGAATGGGTTTGTTTATCTTGTGGCAGGAGGTGTTTGGTCTATATGAGTTGAGAAATACACAAAAGGTCTCATAATGTAATCATTTCATTGGCCAGGGGGCTCATTAGTTAGTTTTCTGCTTTTTCTGTACTGCTATAAATTTTGCTCATTTGCATGGGTTAGCAGTGCCCTGTACAGTAGAAAGAATGTTTGATAAAAAAAAGCTGTACCTTGTGAAGTAGCAACATAGCACAACTACCATGTGCACCAGCAAGCTGAGAGCAGATAGTTGGAAGTCAAGTGGCAATACCTACAGGTTTAGTTGAATTCAGTACTGTGTAAGCATTAAAGTTAATAGAATTTAGTAATGTTTAGCATGATATGCTCCATTAAAGTACCCTTAATGGCATTCTAACCACAACATACCACCCATTGTAGCTCACAAATGAAATGACTGGACAGTATGAATATGCAAGTTCCTAACTTCTCTGTAGGAGAAGCTAGAAATTTATCAAAGTAAATAGTCAACTCTGAGGGTTAATTAGGTTAAACAAAGCCAACTTTGAGGTTAAGATAGCCTCCCAGGTCTAAGATAAGCTCTGAGCCTGGTGATATCACGAACCTATTAGACAAATGAATTTACATCTTTACCCCCCTCTCACCACCAACTGTCCCGCAAACATACCCTCAAACAATACCACTCCAACTATAACTATGGAGCATGTATTGGCTGAATTCACTAGAGTTAAGAACACAGTCTCTGTAGGTCCCAATAAAATCTCAGGATGCCTCCTAAATAGTGTAAAATGGACTCCTGGAGTAATTATTTAACTATAGTCTTAAAACAGGCTTAGTGCCAAGGGAATGGAGGACTGCAACATTCATCTTCCTTCATAAGAGAGGACCTTCAAACTAGTCTGATTAGTCTTATTTCTAAAACCATGGAAAGAATTATCATGGAAATTATCAGCAAGGACACAGGAGGCCTCCAGACACAGGATGCATCCCAGCTTGGCTTTGTCAAAGAAGGCCATGCTTTTACTGAATCTGGTGGACTTGTTTGAAAAGGTCACAAAGGCAATGGATAAGGGGAAAACTGTGCATACTGCCTACCTAGATCTGGCTAAAGCACTTGATACAATACCCCACTCCGGCATTGTCAAAAAAACTTAAGGAAATTGATAAAACCCCCTTTATAGCACACTGGGTAGCTACCTGGCTCACAGATAGGATGCAGGAGGTTAGAATCGAGGAGGCCATCTCCATTACAAGGCCAGTCACCGGAAGGGTCCACCAGGGCTTTGTGCTGGGTCCACTCCTCTTTGGCATCCACTTCTAAGAAGTCAGTGTCAAAAGCTTTTGACTGACCAAGTTTGCAGATGATTGCAGACTGGGAGTAATCATTGAATCCCCCCAAGATAGGAACATCCTTCAGGAGGTTCTAATACAGACAAACACTTGGTGCCAAAGCCATGGCTTAAAACTCAGGACAAAGAAATACATTCTAGTAACTTTTTGGAAGTCTAACACTCCTGGTAACTATATCATCAATAAAACACTCATAAAAGTTATTTCACTAGCCAGGGATCTGGGAACTCATGTAAATAGTAAGTCAGCCTTCAACCAACATTTGTCCAAGGAAGTAAGAAAATCCTTCTATATTGTTCAACTTATAAGCAAGGGCATGGCATCTAGATCCATACAAGTCATTATACTACTATACTGAGCCCTGATCAGACCCATCATAGAGTATAATGCCCCCTTCAGTATATACCTGACCAGACACAAGCAGCAACTGGAACATCTACAAAGGTTCCTTATAACAAGAATACAGGTTGTAAATGCAATGTTCTGTGCTGTTCTGAGCCCTGTCTCTTTACTTGGTATCATACAGACTTCTAATAGATGATCTTTGCCTGGCATAGAAAGCATTCCTACACCCTGTTTTGATGAACCTTTTGCACATCTGCAAAACAAACAGCATTAGAACTACTATCGTGAAAGACCAGAGGGACAGATATGTTTCTCAGAGAATTCCAATTCTCTGGAACAAGCCCTGCATCCATGTGAAGTAGAGTTCCTCCCTATCTCTATTGAAACACAACTTGGACCAATAGTTAGGTAATCAGAAATTCACCCCTGTTCTGGATCATGTGTCTCTACTGGCAGAGGCAGTCAATAATTCACTGCCTATATAAATATAAAAATTGCATTTGTGGGATACATTTGGGTTGCATGGCCCTAGTGGTTGCTAGCCTAGTGTACACTTATGAACCTTAAGTATGAAAGATCAATACATTTTTGAACACACTGTGCATGTTATAATTGTGACTGTATGTAAGACAATTTTCTCACTAAACCTAGGCATACATCAAATGATATCAGTACATGCTGAGGTGAACAAAAGTGCCCTTTGAAGTTTTAACTGGGTTCATTGGTTTGCAAAAAAAAAAATGTTTTAAATGAAAATGGTTTGGTTTATCTCAGCAAATTTAAGCCTACAATGTCAAGAGTATGGCAATATTTTTATATTAAACAAAATTGCCAATGCAACTGCCCTTATGCCTTAGGGCCAACCGACTTTAAAATAAAATCACAATTTTTTGTGACTGTTTTTATTTTTCACCTTAATACATTTTCTTGATGAATGACACACAATTAGTTTAGCTGTTATAACTACATCATGTTATTTACATACTATGAGTGAACTGTTGCTTTATGAACTGACTTGGTGATTTTTAAGTGTTTTACTGCTTTGTATATTAAAATACAATGTTACTGCTGAGTCTTTTATCTAATGAAGTTCCGTGTTTAAAAAAAATAGGAAAGAAACTGCTTATATTAATCTTGGGCTGTTCTTTGGTTTCTGGATCATTTGGATCTATATTAGAAGAGTGAAGCGACGAAAAAGCAAATACTCTTTCACTGACATGTAAAACCCGAAGTCTGAAAAACAACAAAGTAATGGAATAATGATTTTTTTTTCCCAGGGAAAAAAATCGCTTGGCCGTTCTCTGAACTTTGCTGTTTTCTCCACTGTGGTGCAATATCGGAGGTGGTATATTTAAGCAGGGTGGGTGTGGGGGATGAAGCCCCCCCCCACTTTATTTTGTCTTTACAATTTTTTTTTTTCGAACAGCAATTTTTTTTCCATGGGAAAAAAATCGCTGTTCTGTAACTTCGCTGTTTTCAGACCGGGTTTTACGTGTCTATGAAAGAGTGTTCGCTTTTTCGTTTCATTGTTCTAATATAGACCCGATCATTTAATAAAACTGTTTGCTGATATTTTCTTTTCTAAACATCAGATCTGTGGTTGAAGCCACTCTTATCTACATCTACAATTACACAAGCTCTGACACAAGTGAGTCATTACTAGATTCAAACACATACCTGTCTAAGGACAGAAGTTGCTGGACACTCTATCAAATGCAAGTGCCACGGGAAAATTCCAGCTGTAAGTGTGAGGGAGAACACATTTAAAAGGATGACCTCATCAGTGTGTTGCAGAGTAGATGTTTTGGGATAAAAGATGAAGAAAATGATGGGGGTCCCCACTCCCAGGGAGGAATGAACATCGATTGTAATTTAACCCTGTAAGTAGAAATTTTCAAATTTAGTTTTTACAGGTATAATTTTGCAGGTAGTTTTGTATTTTGAAATTTGTCAAAAGAAAAAAATATTTTTACCACAGTTTTTTTTTAATTATATGACAAGGCTTTTATATAAAAGTTCCATAATAAAAAATATTGTAGGAAATTGTGTTATACATATATGTATAAAATATTTGTATTATATGAAAGAACGTAATGTTTCAAAATGTTCATTGTATATGTAAGTGAGGTATTGCTCTTTAAATGTGTAGAGAACATTCTGGTTAATTGAACAATTAATTAATTATTTGTAACAGCATTTGATGCATAAATAGGGGGGTTGTTTGACATTTAAAGTATTCCTTAGAAGGTGAAAAATGGAGGTACCAGAATAAATTTTACTGGTTATTATACCCTGTTGTGTTGTGGAATTTTGGTGGAATTATTCCAGCTGTCATGTGTTTGTTTCTATGAGATGTTTGGATAAAAAATGAAGAAATTGATGAGGGTTCCCACTCCCAGAGTAAATGTTTCACCTGAGATGACGTTTGCACCTCAGATCTGTGGGTGTAGCCATTCCTACTTAGTACTAGACACACACACACACACACACACACACACACACACACACACACACACACACACACACACACACACACACACCTGCTAATCAGTGACTGCTGGATTTGAATACCTACTTAGGTACAGAAGCTAAAGTGCCTTGTATCAACTGCAAGTGTGACAGCAAAAGTCTGACATTAAGTGTGAGCTAGAGCACATTTGAAATGATGATATCATCAGTGTGTTGTAGAGAAAATAGTGTGGATCACCTGTTTGGTAAAAGGAGCATGTGTCTTGACAAACAGACAAAACAGCAATGTGTTGATCACAAGGAATTACGTACTACTCATATAAGTTATATTTCCTGTCATGGACATGGACATAGTGGTAGCATGAATGAGATATAGTTGTTTCACATGATGATGTATTGACCATATCAATAAGGGAGGATGATCACAGTTGTCAAACAGTGCAGTGACAACCAGGCATTCCTGACTGTTGGGCTCAGAATCATTGCATGCAAATCTCCATTAGTTTGCAAGTATGTGTGCAAAGGTCCCACATCATTGTGCATGATTTGCAAGTATAATATGCTGTAGTGAAAACATAATTTAGATTATGTATTGTTTAGACAACATCACAGTAACCTCACCATATCCTGAGTGCAATAACCCGATAAGGCGTACACAAGTCACAGAAGCCACATTTGTTTACTTTTTTTTGGTCAAATTCCAAGCACACTGCTACCAAGCTCATTTGTGTGACAGATGGAAAACTCTTAACCTGAGGCTTTGAACTTTGAATAGGAATTAACAGTGGTGTATAGTGCTCCATGGCAAGCTTCATGTCAAGATGAAGTGTAGACGTACAGACATTTCAGATTCTGATCCATTTTTGAACAGATGGATGTCATGTTAACAGTTTCTGTATTATCATTTACATGTCATGATTACAGCTGTAAAGTAAGTGTGCAGCATACTATATAACAGTAATGACAGTTGAAACATCCCATATGGTGTACATTTGACTCTACAGCCTGTTCAATATATAATAAGAACAGTCTGTCTTTCAGTCTGTCAGTCTGTCTTTCCACAGCACAATGAGGCTGTGCAAAGTAGTGTGAGAGGCAGCAAAGTAAGGCAGGTGAAGGCAAAAACTCACTGATTTTGCCATGTGAAGTGAACTGTCATCACTGTCAATGACCATTAGTGCTCAGCGTTAGGCACTGTGCAAATGTTGAGAACAGTGATCAATAAAACTGAAGGGGAGAAGACAGAGATGAGGAGGCAGGTAGGCAGACACAGAAATATTATTTATGGACCATTTCTGGCCATCATTGTGGTGTGTTAATCTTATTCTTTGTCATCATAATTAATCTGTCCTACTGTGTACAATGCACTGTTTTCAATAGGGGGCTAAAAATGGTAGGATGCTAGAACCATGATTACGACAAAGGCAGGATACTGGTGGGTTAATAACATATGTAGGCATTAAATAATGTTTTATAATTCTTCTGGTTTTAAACTTTTGTCGGTATGTGAAAGCATTGTACAGACCTGAGCATTAGCTGAGTCACAGACTCAGCTAATGCTCAGGTCTGTACAATGCTTTCACATACGGACAAATGTTCACTAGTACATTGCATAGTTAAAATCACATATTTGAAGGAACAGAGACACAATATTGAAGCAAAGGAGAATGTAAGCATCAGGTTTCATCATAATAATGACAGTTGTACCATCTCATAAGGTATACAGTATATCCTGAGGTCTAATAAACATATCAGAATAACTGTCTCCTCATAGTGCTATCAGTCTGTATTTGTATAGTGCTGCAAGAGTAAGCATATTTGCACAACATTAACCATATTGGTATAGTCTAAGGTCAAATCTTCAATTTTTGACATAAATCATGAAATACATCATTGGCATTCACCATTGGTGAACAATGTTAAGTATTGCATAAATACCGAGGACAAAAATTGAAGGGTTATTTTATGGGACATCTCTGGCAATGTGTTATGAGTGATTCTATTTTTTTGATGAGGTTAAATGTGTGAAAATGCATTGATAATACAGTGATGAAATTGAGGAGCAAACAGATGGTAGAAGACAAGGGGAAGAATAGAGGATTATACTGGTCAGGAGTGGATGACATCACCTGATTAATGTTGCATGGCCAATTCGACCAATCAAGGGTGTCAGAACCACACACACTAGGCAAAATGGAGAACTATGTATGGGGAGTATTTTTTTTGGTGGGTCAGGTGCCCATTTTATTATTTTATTGTAGAGAGAGGACTGTTGGGGAAGGTGTAGATCATCTGTAAGCACACAGCTCCTGATGATTTGTCTGACACCCTTTTTTTTCTCCCATAAAGGGATATGGCTACACAGCTAACTTGAACATCTAGAGGGCAGTAACAACTATGTGAGGATGCTGCTCATAGATTTCAGTTCAACATTTAATACGGTGGCACCAATGCAGCTGATAGAAAAATTGGCATATATAAGAGTCAGCAAATATCTCTGTAACTGGATCCTTGATTTCCTGCTTGAGAAGCCACAGAGGGTGAATTCGGATAAGAGCACATCAAAGTGTATCAAGACTAATACCGGTGTTCCACAGGGATGTGTTCTCAGTCCAATGTTATTCACCATCTCCACCCATAACTGCTATGTAAAGTACAGGTCCAGCCATATCATCAGGTTTGCTGATGATACCACAGTCATGGGGCTTATCACAAAGGACGATGAAAGAGCATACAGAGAGGAGGTGGTATCTCTAATCAGTTAGTGTGAGAGGAACAACCTTGACCTGAATGTAAGCAAGACCAAAGATTATCATTGAATTCAGGAAAAAGATAACAAACCATCCAGTGCTCATTATCAATTGTAAGAATGTAGTGAGGGTTAAGTGTAGAAAACTCCTAGGAGTACACATATCAGAGGATCTATTGTGGTCGAGAAACTCCAACCAGCTAGTCAAGAAAACGTATCAATGCCTTCATCTTTTGAGAAGGCTGAAGAAAGCTAAGCTCCCGCCTCATATCCTCTCCACCTTCTATAGAGGTGCTATAGAGAGAGTATCCTCACCAGCAACTTCACAGTGTGGTTTGGAAGTTGTACAACTACAGAAAGAAGACAATACGGAGAGTGATGAGGGTTGCAGAGATGGTAACGGGTACCAGTCCTCCATTGATACAACTTTACTCTGCAAGAAGCATCAGAAGGGCCGCCAAAATAATACAAGACATCACTCTTCCAGCCCACAGACTGTTTAAGCATCTGGCATAGGCTAAAAGATATTGCAGCATCTGCTGCAGGACTGCCAGATTCAGCAACAGTTTCTTCCCGACAGTTGTCAAACTTCTGAACTTGGGCATAGGTCCCAGAGAATGAGACATTAACTAAGTCAGTTTTTTCCTTTTTCATAAATACCTATAGTCTGTTGTATAATATATACCACACAAATTCCAAGTAAGTGCAATATTTATTTACATTATCCCTATCAAGTGCAATATTAGACAGACAACTTAGGCAATATGCAATCTGTAATGTGTCTTTTATTTAAATGGGGGTAGTTATTATAACTTAGAGGAGGGTATACGTATTCTGTATTCAACTATTGAAATTTTCTGCTCTTTTGTATGGGTCCTGGGAGCAGGATTGTATATGATAGCTGTGTTTTTTCTTTTACTTGTGTCTGTTGTTTTGATTTCTGTTTGTAATCTCAAGAAGGAGCTGATGCATGAAACTTTGTTTAGGCTACAAGTGTGTCATCCTAAATGACAATAATGTTTACTTTGAATCTTCAATCCTTGAATCTTTGAGAAAATATGTGCCACTTAAAACCTGCATTCGCAGATGCTGAGAATGATGTTAACATGCAGGCAAACTGCCAACATGGCTTATGCATCTTAATGAAAACCATAGCTGACAAGCTCTACTGTGACCATATCTGGTGGTAGGTAGTCAATGATGTGAATACTGTAGGTGAACATGGACATGATTTCCTGTCAGTCACATATTAGGACAGTGACATGATCACTAAAACAAAGAAGTGAGCCAGTGCTGTTACATGGAATGGAAAGCTACTGGTGTGGTCCTACAGTGGCATCTCTTCTCACTGTGATGGAGGAGTTTCTGTCAACTGTAAGCAATTCAGGGATTAAACCAGCAATACAACCAAATCTTCTGAAATATACGATTCCAAACATTGAAGAAGAACAGAACTTAATTAAAAACAAAAAGTAAAAGCAAGAAAATAACATATACATAAAATATTAAAATATTGAGTTTTTTAAAAAAAAAAAAAAAAAAAAAAAGAATATCGACTCACTTATATTTGTATTCGAAAAGATCGTAATAACGCTTTATAGGGATTAAGGCAGCTCAGAAGAGTTGCCCAGTGCTGTGATGGATGTGGGTACAGAGGTGGAAGACAGCCAAAGTGTGTCTACTGCTGATGCTCCAGGTATGTCATTTATAGATATAGATATAGTTGTAGTAAAAAATAAATTTTTAGAATTATAAATAGGTTGCCATTCATGTGCATCTTCTGATTATTGC
The DNA here is from genome assembly GCF_019279795.1 of Protopterus annectens. NCBI lineage: Eukaryota > Metazoa > Chordata > Ceratodontiformes > Protopteridae > Protopterus > Protopterus annectens. The sequence goes on along the minus strand of NC_056744.1, from coordinate 1,052,271,347 downwards.
TTATCAGACCTCTTGCCATCTCCATTTTGTTTGTCTAGGCATATCTGCTAAGGAGCTTCCACTACCACCTACAAATGTTATGAGCATAACTTTTAAGTTGTATTCATTTATGTATTGATCTTTAAATCTACCTTATTAACATTTTTACTTGCACATGCATCTAGTATTACTTAGTTCAGCATTGCATAGCATATGCCTGGTCACTTTTTCTTACATTTATCTTTTTTCTGTGTTTTACTGCTATAATTACAAGTGAGCTTGCCACTAGCACCATGGAGCTCCTATTGCTTGATGTTGGAGTACTCGTAGCCTCTGACAATGATGGCAGTCATGATGAGGCACAGTCTCATCTGTGGCTGTAGTTCCCACATCACCTCCCCATATGTTGGACACAGTCAGTATGCCTACACATATCCATGACATGGAACCCTCTGAGAAAGGACAAGTTGAGGGTGACAAGGTTAATCAGATTATTATGGTTTACTCCACTTACAAAGCTGGCAGAGTGTTCCCCTAGCCATTGTAAAGGTGATGTACTATGCAGTGGTGTAGATAGAGGGGCTCAGATAAGACATAATTTCCACATTCCCTTGATGTCAGTATATCAGTAAGCACAAGCCAATCTATGCATAGGGTTGTCATGGAGACACAGGCAAGTTCTACCAAGGCCTTGGAAAAGATAGCCAGAACACTGCACATCATCCATTCTGACATGTGAGATTGCCTGAATATGTGGGTGAGTCCTTGAACTGGATGAATGACACACTGGATCATGCAGTGTCTGTAATAGAATGTCTGCTGGGGGAGGGTCAGCATCCACTGGCAGATGTTAGCTGACGTGGCTGAGACATATACCGCTTCTGTAGTGTTAGTCACTGACTGAGGTGTCCACATCCCAGAAGTAGTAGACCATATAGTCATGGCAGTGGACACAGTTGCTTTGAGAGCTTGGCCAACAGACATTGTTCATTTTCAGGTAGCACCTTGACTTCTGGATAGGGTCATGGATCTAGAAGTCCTACTCCTGGTGGGGGTTGTTCATTTGGTCAGAGGCAGTGGCAATGAACTAAATCCTCTACCATGCATGGCTCACATCTGTCCAGGATGCCAGTACATGGTTCCTTCAGACCCACACATGGTACAACTCATTTTGTCCATGCCACCTCATGCACACACATGTATATAAATCATTAGTATTGACTTTTTACCTCTCTTGCTGGTGGCCTTGACAATGCATCCTTGCTGTTAACCTGATTTCTCACTCACATACACACACTTGTTTGGTGTCAGGCTTGCCCTCCTGCAACCCCCACCTCTACTGTGTAAAAGTGTGATCTTTGTGGCCTACCTTTCACAGATTTCTCTGTTACTTAGTGTTGCCTACGTCTGATGCACAGAGTGGATCACTAACGTTTGTTTGCTCAGATGCCTACTTTCATCAAAAGTATTGCACTAAACTGCATTTTTTTCATTATTCTGATGAAGTTCAAATGAGTGTTATTTTGGTTGTGCTCCTAACTATACCTGTAGTGTTAACAGTAATACAGTCCTATTAATTATGATTTACTGCTTGCTCAGCATCTTGTGCAGAAGATACTAAGATTGTCCTGCTTACTGTTGGGGTGTCTAACTCAGACAAGTTTTATGCGTGATGCAAAGTAGTGAACAAGTTAAAAATATGTGTTTGGGTCAATGCAAATTTGTTTTACTCTTTTGGATGGCTTAGTCCTAATTTGTGTCTGGCATACATATACTATATTTTCTGTTTCTCAGGGATGCATAAATACACTTCATCATATACCTATAGGGATTATTGTGAAATTTGACTTAACATTGTTGAGACTGTTTTGACATGGGCTTACTTTGGTTTGACAAACAGACTTTATATGTGTGAAAAGTCATTTTTATAGTCTTTAATAGTTTACTTGCTTTTATATATTTAAGTAGCATATGTCACTCAGAAGTTATTGCTAACATTCTTGCAGAGTTTAGCAATGTTTTATCCTAGAAAAGTACAAGACTTGCATATCAGGGTAGTCATTTATCCCTTCTTTACAGTTTCATCATATACCTTGGTTAATGCTGCTGATATGAGTTGCCTTTTCTAGGGATCAGTCTGTCTATTGCTCACAGAACACAGCCATTACATGGGTAAGTAAAGGCTAATAATTCTGCATGCATAACTGTTATCGTTTGTATATGCTAATCTTCACTTAGGTATCCAGTGTGTGCACTATTTTCTGTCTCTGAGCCAGGGCCATGACATATTGTGCATGACTTCAACTTCCAGAATCATCCCCAGCTGCCGGTTCTTTGTCAGACTCCTCATCTGTGTCTGCTAACTCTACTAGCACTAGCTGTGGTGCTGGGACTCTGGTCCTTGGCCTTACGGTCCCAGTTGCAACTGTTTCCTAACAATAATGTTATGTAGCATGGCTCAGACTGCAAGTATTTTGGTTGGGGTGGCTGGATCGTACTGCAGAACACCCCCACATGTACTGTATATAAACTTTAAAAACATGACTTAAGAGGGCCAAAAATATACTCTATAATATTTTGAGTTTGAAGATGTGTATCCTTATAAACTTGCTGTGTTGGGTTGTGTGCATTTCTCATTGATGTCATGAGCCAAGGTTCCAGTGTATAACCTGCATCTCCCACTAGAAGATCTTGTGGAAAGTTGGACCTAGGAAACCTTAAATACAGGTCACAGATGTGACATATGTGTGAGTTGTGGAAACTGCCTGGGTTACCCAAACACACACACACACACACACACACACACACACACACACACACACACACACACACACACACACACACACACACACACACACACACACACACACACACACACACACACACACACACACACACACACACACACACACACACACACACACATTACAGATTATCCCATGGACATTACAGACCAACAGACAGTTGATGGAGTGATAGTCTTTTCTGTTGGTGTACCTTCACTCTCTTAACCAAACAGGGCTTCTATTTCTCTGTGTGTGTGATCAGTCTATGGCTTATAGAATGTCAGGGAAATGTGCTATAGCATAGAAAAAATGTGTGGTGGTAGCTATCTCCTCTGGAGTATAAGGAAACCTGATAAGCTCCCTTGCATGTTGCAACATTGTAATGAAAAACTGGAGTAATATTCTCACGGCTGAGGCCTATGACACTCCTAATATGTCCCCTCTACGTATCTGAAATGTGCCCATTGCTAGTATACATGATCCTTCATTTACCTTGGTTTCCACTATAACATGTTTTTCATCATTTCGATAGGGCCTCACCTAAGGGTGGTAGGTGCTGACTATTTGCTTTAAGGTATCGTTGTCCACCATGTAACGCTGTATTATTTCAGTATCATGAAGTCCATGATAGGTCAAACATGGTTTAAATACTCTCCTTCTTCTGGGCCATGATCTGGCAGCAGCAGTACCTTGTATTAAAGCCTGTTGCACACACAGATTAATGATAGCAGCAGCAACCCCTAACATTGGTGTTCTGAGTATCTTCATAGCTGTATTCCAAAGAGTATTGTAAATGATGGCTAAAGAGAGAACTGCGTGTAGGTGCAAGTTTTATATGTTTCTGAATTGCTCCACCATGTTGATTGCATCATTAGCTTGTAATTCACCTACTTCTTCCTTCATTAGCATATTCTGTTGCTTTTCCTTGTTTTGCAGCCAGGACATGCAGAGCTGTTAAATGAATACCAGACAGTACGATCATTGCTGCTCATTTTGCACATGATCTTAGCATGAAGTTGATCATGAATCCTGGCCTATATCTTTTCAATAAACAATTGCACATTGTGATTGAGTATCTTATCATCTTTCCCTGAATATTTTTAAGTTCTTTCAGGGTTGGGTTGACATTTGCCCTTTTACATATATACTAAAAGTAAATATTTATGAGCATTTCACTGTGTCTGAGCTGCATTAGGTAAGAGTATGTACAGTGGATATAAAAAGTTTACACACCCATGTTAAAATTCCAGGTTTTTGTGATATAAAAAAATGAGACCACAATAAATAATTTCAAAACTTTTACCACCTTTAATGTGACCTATGACCTGTACAATTCAACTGAAAAACAAACAAATCTGTTAGGGGGAAAAATATAAAAAATAAAAAAGTACGATAAGCTGGTTGCATAAGTGGGCACACCCTTAAACTAATACTTTGTTGAAGCACTTTTTGATTTATTTACTGCATTTGGTCTTCTTGGTTAGGAGTCTATCAGTATGGCATATCTTGACTTGGCAATATTTGCCCACTCTTCCTTGCAAAAGCACTCCAAATCTGTCAGATTGCGAGAGCATCTCTTTTGCACAGCCCTCTTCAGGTCACCCCACAGATTTTCTATTGGATTTAGGTCTGTGCTCTGGCTGGGTCACTCCTAAACTTTAATTTTCTTCTGGTGAAGCCATTCTTTTGTTGACCTGGATGTATGCTTGGGGTTATTGTCCTGTTGAAAGGTGAAATTCCTCTTCATCTTCAGCTTTCTAGCAGATACCTGAAGGTTTTGGCCCAAAAGTAACTGGTATTTGGAACTGTTCATAATTCCCTCCACCTTGACTAAAGCCCCAGTTCCAGCTGAAGAAAAGCAACTCCAAAGCATGATACTGCCACCACCATGCTTCACTGTGGGGATGGTGTTCTTTTGTTGATGTGAAGTGTTGTTTTTGCACCAAACGTACCTTTTGGAATTGTGTCCAGAAAGCTCAGCCTTGGTCTCATCAGATCATAACACATTTTCTCACATTCTTTTGGGAGAATTGTGTATTGTTTTGCAAATTTTAGCTGGGCCTGGATGTTTTTCTGTGTAAAAAAAGGCTTCAATCTTGCAACCCTGCCCCATAGCCCAGACATATGGAGAATACGGGAGATTGTTGTCACATGTAGTACACAACCAGTACTTGCCAGAAATTCCTGTAGCTCCTTTAGTGTTGCTGTAGGTCTCTTGGCAGCCTCCCTGACCAGTTTTCATCTTGTCTTTTCATCAGTTTTGGAGGGATGTCCAGTTTTTTGCAACATCACTGTTGTCCCATATTTTTCTCCACTTTTTGATGACTGTCTTCAGTGTGTTCCATGGTATATCCAATGCTGTGGAAATTTTTTTGTACCCTTCTCCTGACTGATACCTTTCAACAATGAGATCCCTTTGATGCTTTGTAAGCTCTCTGCGAACCATGGCTTTTGCTGTAGCAGGCAATTGAGTAAATGTCAGGAAAATCCTATTAGGACAGCTGAAGTTTATTTGGGGTTAATCAGAGTCTCCTTAATTGATGGCAAGTGTGTACCCACGAAGAATGAATGGTGTAATTAAATAAAAAGATGCTTCAACAAAGTATTAGTTTAAGGGTCTGCACACTTCCAGCTTATTGTATATTTTTTATTTTTATAGTTTTTTCCCCTAACAAATTTGTTTGTTTTTCAATTGAATTGTACAGGTTATAGGTCACATTAAAGGCAGGAGATGTTTTAAAATGATTTATTGTGGCCTCATTTTTTATATCACAAAAACCTGGCATTTTAACCTAGGTGTGTACACTTTTTATATCCACTGTAACTTCTTTTAATTCCACAAAATGCTGTTCATGTTCAGAATATAATTTCCTTAACTGTCATTTTATCAGAAGTTAAAAAAGAAAACAAAACTGTATATATTTCAATAGTCACGGCAGTGTTTTGACACTGGATGTATGTCATGACCAAACATCTCTGTACTGTGGGTAGGGGTACAGCAAAATAGTCATATTCAGCACTCAGCTGCAATGAAATCCCAAGGTGTAGAATTTGAATCTTAAGTGCTTCTGTACAGAAATGTTCCATTATTAGAAAGATTTTTAAAAACTCTCAAAAGGGGACTAGCATGTGGTTTTTCAAAGGCAGACATTAAATGTTAAGTTTTACAAGCATTTCACTGTGACAGTCTGGCTATTGCATTTTGCTTGACATCATTTATAAATGGCTATACAGTAGAGAGTCTATTACCCGAACGCTGATTATCCATAAAAGTCAATTATCCGAACACAGTCTTCCAAAGTTTTAGGGTAGGAAAATCATAAATTCTAAATATGTAAATGTTATATGTATTCACTTGTGCATGTTTTTTGAGCTTGTAGCCCACTCATGTTTGAAAAACCTTCTCTATTGTCCACTGGAGTCACTGAATGGTTGAAAAGTCTATTCCCTGAGTGCAGAAAAACAAGATTTTAGAAGTTTTTTATCTGGTTCAATGTATGTTTTATTATCTGAACTGTGCTTGGTCCCAATTAGTTCAGATAATTGACTCTCTACTGTATTTTCATGGTGTTGTATTCAAAATGACTCTCTACTGTATTTTTATGGTGCTGTATTTAAAACATACCCATAATACATCTTTTCTTGTTTTTATTCTAGCAGTAGTAAATTCATATATGGTTTACCAGAGAAAAACAACTTGTACATTACAAGAAACACACCATAGTCAAAACTACCCATACCTGAGATGAGGCAATATGCTTAGATACAATTCAGCACTAACTTGCACTGAAATATATAGTGATAGAATTGCAAATTTTAGTGCATTCTGTACTTGAGGGTCCTATTATTTTTTATGAAACTTATATTAAGCACACTCAAAAGGGGTGCTTGTGTCATTTTTATGCATAACTACAAAGCATACATTTCTGCAAACATTAAACCAGCATTGTGGCATATAAGGATAAAGCCTTGACTATGGACTGAGGTGACAGAGACACGGGTAGTGAAGCATGGGTATGTCCATTCTGGAGGAAGACACATATTTGTGTACACATTGCAGCTTGTCACAGGTGGAATCTGGATATGTGTATGGGGTTTAGTCACATGAGAGAAAGGTTGGGGTATTGGCTGAGTTGCTGTGGAGGAAGGATAATAGCCTAGCATACTCCCAATGTAATTCTGCTTCCAGATATACAGGTGTGTACAGAGGGAGGGGGAAGGGAAAGGATAGGGCATAACAAAAAAATCACTCCCATTTGCAATAAGATGCTGCACTGTTGTCTTCTCAGTAGTCTTGTAAAAAATGTTATGTAGATCCCAGGGGAGGCTAAATGAGTGTCTATTGGGGCTAGGTGGACAAAAGAAGAACCAATGGCAGCTGATAGTGAGCTGCAGGAGCCAAAAGACAACTACTTAAAGAAAAATGTTTTGGAGACTTTACCCTTTTGTGAATATTTTACTGTCTCATTTTGGCATTTCATATTACAGTCATTATTCATAAGGGTTGGTATATGACATATTTTAGGGTGAGGAATACATTATATGCACAGAATATGTTTTTCTTGTTTGGTTGGTTTGTTTTTTTTTTTTTTTGAGTTGTCATTACAGCAGTATTAAAGTGCATAGCAATTTCAAAGGAAAATGCAACATTTTTTGCATACATGTTGTGTTCAAGACTCTCCATACTGTGGAGGCAGTGTGCTGGGGAGTTATATTCATCTCTGCAATGATCTATGTTATATAACGGGAGTACAGCAGTCATAGGTGCATATTACACAACAATATCTTATTATAATTCCCTGAAAGTTTTAGCACTACCTTTCAAATATGAGTATTGGCATTTTATGTGTGTAAATACTGGATGGAGACTTTTTTACAGGGATTCTAGTATCACAAGTTTGCAGGTTTCACTATAATTGGCTTTGATTTGCAGTGTCTATATGACTCTTTCTTAGGATGTGTTCAAATCATACTTTTACTATGTTTTTTTACCTCACTAGTTGAACTCTCTCTCTCTCTCTCACACATACACACACACAAACACACACACACATACTTTATATAATGCATGTGACTGTGTAATATATGGATATAGATATTGATACAGATTTTTTTCTTAACTTATTTTATATAGTTATCCCTTGTTGACCTGGTTAGTTCCACTAGGCTAATAACCTCTTTTCAGGACAGACCCGAGGTGGTATTGGGGAACTTTCCCCTACTTTTTTAATAGGTGCCATTGGATTTTTAACATCCATCTAAGCTTCCACTAACTCAAGCAGATGAGACCTCAGTTTAAAATCTCACTAACAGGCTGAACTGTATAGATATAGAACACATGAGTAAGGACATTTTATTTCATTGAATTTATCCCCCCTCCATCCAGATTTAGACTCTTATGTGATGGCTCACATTACATGAACATAAAGTCATGTACTTGTATTTTATATCTGAACTATCTGAGTACTTTCTGTAGCTAAGACCCATAAAATTATTTGTAGAAATGTATTTAAAGATTTAAATGGTTTGACATGTATAGTCTTGTATTGTTAATTACCACCATGAAGCCCATGATGACACTGCAGTTCTGTTTTATGGACTGAAAGGTATTCCATTCAGGTAAGCTTAGGTGCAGGTAGGCTAATGCTTGGAGATTCTCTATCAAGTGGAAGTGCTGGTGACTCTTAATAGTATATGCACACTGACTGTGGTATGGGTTTCTACTGGTACATCATATGATGTGGATTTATGGCGCACCATCTCATGGTGACTTGAACTGGCATGTATGTGTCAAGATCAGCATAGAAGTGTGTATGCTAGCATGTAGAGCCTAACTGTCAGGTAGAGTTGGTGGAGGCATGAAATGGTATATGCAAATTTCACCTGATATGAATTTATGTGGCGGCAGCATATGGGGTGAGGTTACACTGCACCATCTCAAGGTGCATTGGTACTACGTGATGTGTCTGCACAAGTAAGTGAGCTGCTTTTCTATGTCAGTATAATAATATTTGGATTTGGAGACAAATCAACTTACTGCCTGTATCGCAGCTAATGGATTATATATATATATATATATATATATATATATATATATATATATATATATATATATATATATATATATACATATATATATATATATATATATATATATATATATATATGTGACTATGATTTGTATAGTTGTTTTGAATCACATCTTACTCCTGTCACAGATCTCTGTGTTCCTTCTCATTCAGTATGAGCAGAGAGAATTATTACATTTAAGATGAAATTGCTATTTTAATGAATAAATTCACACACGAAAGCTGTACTAATCAATTATTAAGATACCTATCAGAGGAACTTATTGAGGAAAGATATAACTCCATTAGACTCAGGCCAGGATTCATGAATGCCTGCTCATTATGTTAAGCTGATGTGCACAATGAGCAACAACAAGTATGTTGTTTGTGATTCTGGAAACAGTAGTACAGATAATGACTAGATGAAAAACAAGGAATAGCAGATATATGCTAATGACCTTATAAAGTACCATGGTGTATGCTAATGGAGTAAAAAAAAACAATGCGGAGGGATTCAGAAATGTATAAAACTTGAGCAACCACAACATGCCTAAACAGTGAATTTGATAAACATGATAAAATACCAATGATTCATACAAGTTAAGGCCAGGTGCACAGCAAAAAAATAAAACACTTGATATTCACCTGCACTCCTCAAACAGTGAATTTGGCCATGTATATAGCCTGCCATGTGCCCCCATGAAATTGAAATAATGGACCACTAGAGGGTGGACAAGGACACAGTACACAAAACAGTGGACATCTGCCAGCCCCATCTGTGGACTTGTGGAGAACCCATCATGCTGGATATTAAGGCATGTGTATCTTTACATATTTTAGCTACAGGATTTTCAGTGACCTACAAGGGACACAGTAGGGGTTGCATTGGCCTCTGTTTCAATAATTCTCCACCACTTCTTTAATGCAATGCTTCAACATGTGGGGGAGCATATGTGGTTTCCATGTACTCCAGAAGTAGGAACACACACCCTGCATAATTTCTATGCCATGGCCCTTTTCTCTGAGGTACTGGGGGCCATACATTGCACCCTAATTGAAATAAAAGGCCTTCCTGATGAACTGGGTAGGATATATATATATATATATATATGTACTACATGGAGTGTCACTCCATTAACTGCTAGGTGGTCTGTAATGTACATGATATAATTTATAATGTCTGTGCAGGCCAACAAGTCAGTTTCCTTGACTCACACATATGGCACACCTGTGACCTCTAATAGAGGTTTCCTATCACAAAGCATATCTAGTCAGTGTGCTGGATTTGCCCCCTAACCTTGGCTCATGACTCCTATGAGACAGGCACACAACTCCACTGAGCAAGATAACAACAATGCACTCATACAGACTGGAAACATTATAGAACATGTGTATAGGCTGCTCAAGTCACAGGCCCGCTGTCAGGAAACATATGGTGGTATCCTGCAATATGACCCTACCACCTCTGCAAAATTACTGACTACATGTATCATCTTAAATAATATTATACTTAAAAAATTGCATAAACCACAGATGCTCTAAAGCAAAAAGTATGGAAGTTTATTAACATAAGTGCTTTCGTCTCAATGTAAACAATGGACTTCATCAGATAAAAAAGTTCTCCCCTTACAACATTTTATATTATATTATACTTAGAGAACAGTTACAGTAGGGTGACCCAGAACAAGTACTACAGTTCCCAGCACCACAGACAGTGGCAGCTGACACAGAATAAGGGTCGGATGAGGAGCCAGCAACAGGGATGACCACAGCAGCTAGAGGAGTAGGATACAATGTTTGAAATTCTTTGGAACCTAGACTGTTAAATAGAGTTTCAAGTATTTTCACCTTGGCTCAACCACCTACAAAGCTGAAAACTATACATAAAGTATGGTAGGGTGCAATTATTATTCTGAGAGATTCACTTTATTGGCAAGTCCTTTTCTGTCAGTACCCAGATGAACTTTCTAGGTTGCCTGTTGTCTATATGTAGTTACCCAATTACATGATTTGAACATGGTATCCTGGAACTATGGATGAGACTTTATCATGCTTCACTCCCATATATTAATATGGATTATATGTTTTCTATTTTAGGTTAGTCATGTAATCACACACATTACTGTAAAAAATATTAGGAGATTATATGTCCAGAAAATGGCTAGATGCTGTAGCAGTACTGACCGTGTACTTTAGTTTGTTCCTACCCCCACAGCCACCTTCCCCTTGCTGTCACACAGCAGCTCATTACTATGTAGGCATTCTTTTACAGCAGGCACATTTTCCATATGTTGTAGTTATTCAGTTTTCTTTCAGACCTTTCTTTAGCCACTTTTGGGAACTGTCTCTATAAGTAATATAGTTAATTTACACCAAATATTATAGGATCACATTATCTGGGTGTAACAGTTCAAGAAGTTTTTGGGGCACTGATTAATCAGTGAAAGCCACAGATTGTTTACTACCTCCACCTTCTTCAGCATGAGGCAGCACTGACATCCTGGTGGAGAGGTTCAATGACATTGCTGAAAATGATTGGAATACAACCATTTCTTTTCTGACCTAGATGATTATATGCTGAAAAAGGGCTAATTTATTTGGTGCAGTGCTTCAGTTATGGTTGTTATAACATCTGCAACAATAATACTTTTTTTTTTAATTTAGTTGTTGCAATGGCTTGCATACTTTATAGGTTCATAGGTATATACTAGACTACTGACCACTAGTGCCTTTATAAGTCTAGCCATGCCACCCAACCTAATTGTGCCCCTATGTATTATGGACATTTATTAGGAGGGGATATGTCAGTTAGGAAGTTTCTACACGTTATGTATGTGTGTTTGTGGGAGTTGCATGTTAGCTTTGTCATTACTGATTGCTTCTATCTGTGATATGGGGATTAAATTCCTATTTCCCATCCATTGGTCAAGATTATGCTTAAATAGAGTTAGTGATGGGCTCTGCTTCATATAGCTGGGGAGCCTGTTCCAAAGCATGGGGATCCTCTGTGACACATATCTGTCTCGTCAACATGTCTTATTTATGTCACAAGCAAAATTTAAATCCTTGGATCTAGTTGTTTTGATGCTGTTCATTTTGTGAATATGCAGAAGGACCATCACAGCTGGATCAGAAAATGCCTCATTTGCCAGTCATAGATCGCCTCTCAATAACCTGTAGGAGGCCAAGTATAGAGATAGGACTTTGAGGCAATCTGTATAGGACAATGTGTTTATACCATGGATTCTCCTGATAAGAAACCCTTGTGGGTGTTCCAGCTGTTGTATTTGTCTAGTCATGTGCATGCCAAAGGGGGCATTATACTAAAAAATGGGCCTGATAGGGACATAATAAAGTGACACTGACTTCCTTGGACTTGAATGCCATGCCCTTACTTTCAAGATGGGCAACATCGAATATTTTTTTCAATACCTTGGCCACACGTCGGCTAAAGGCCAGATTACCCACAGATATTGTGAGTTTTGAGAAGTGATTATATTTCATACAACTATTGCATTTTGCAATTTTCAGGGATAAAGATTGGAAGATGAAGCTATACTACCTTGCAGACATATTTTAACTTTTGAATAAGTTTAATTTATCTCTTCAAGGAACACACAAACAGTATTCAATAGTTATAATAAAATAGAGGGTAAAAGAAGAAAGAAAAAGCTTGGATGCAAATAATAGAAAGCAACTGCTTTGATAATTTGAACACATTGATTGAATGAGGAAAAAGAAAAAGAAAAATGAAGATTGCAGTTTTAAATCAACTAAACCTTATAATCAATCATTCATTTAAAAATGTTGTCAGTTAAATTTGAATAACAAGGTCCCTCAAGTAAGAGTCCAACATATTTTTTGTAGATTCATCTCTTTAATCTCAGTGAATGATTAACTCACGCTCGATCTACAAGTAAAGAAGATCTGTTGGCTGATCTTTCCTCAAATGTTTCTCTGAACAATCTGAAGCCTAAGTTACTTCTTGATAACTTTGTGGTAAAATTGATAGTAAGTATGAAGTTTTATGTGAAAAGAATTCTGAATTCTACTTTATTATCTTTCTATATACTTATGCAAAAGTGAATTTTCCAGTGTCACAGCCACCAAAAAAAATATCGATATAAGCTAAATTTGGCACCTGCATTATCACTGTCTTTAATATACCTTGCACCAAATACTGACAATTTAAGTCATGCTATGCAAGTATATCCTTCCTATTTTGACTGTGTATGTCTGATGCCTGAAATAGTTATATTGTTATGTATTTTTACAATTTACAGTATGTATAAATATTTTCTTGATTATATGTGTGTTGAAATTTTTCATAGGGTGCTGTGAAAAGAAATAATTTGGCATAAGGTTCCTTAGTATGAAAAAGTTTAAGAAACGCTGGTATCAACCAGTAGTACTTAATATTAACGACAAATTACACAATATACTTAAGCCCTTCATTAATGAGCTCATTCATCTGTACAAGGGCAGAATTTTAGAGAATGAATGTGTACATGATAATGGCAGAATAGCAGAACTGTTATATTTATATTGAAATAAGGATATGAAGTGAAAATAATAGTCTTAAGTTCAGATAAAGGTGACACTAATGAAATGAATAAGCTATAAATTCCCTGCCTTGCTTTTATTTCCCATTCATGTTACATAATATTGTAGCACCATTATTCAAAGGCAGCTTTTCAGCAGTTAAAACTGGGTTATATGTTTTAAATACTTTCTTAATAGAATGCTGCACAAAGCAGGTTTGCATTGTTTCTCCTGCCACCTCCCACCTATTATTTGCATTAATTATACAATTAATTTCTTAGATTATTAGGTAAAATGTAGATATCTTAGCTTTCTGTTTAAACAAGCAATTCAATGAAAAACACAGCTTGTAGCCCTAAGATATAATCTTATTCATTAGTAATCTATACATTTATTTTCCTATATTATAGAATACAGCATAAACTTTATGGAGTTTCAGTAGGAAGGGTAAACTATCATAAAGCACAACAATGACAGGTTAAAGATTATCTGCAAACAGCACAACAAAAATATATTAAATGATGCTTTTAATCCAGCCATAAATAATTTAGGTATCAAAATACCTTTTCATTGTGAAACAGAGACACACAAATTTGTTGTATTAGACTAACCAAGACCCATTATTTCATATAAAATATTCATTCAATTCCATTTGAACTGCTCTATCAGGAATCAAAATGGTCTTAATTCTCAACTTTGTATGCACCTTGCAAGCATTATCAATTAGCCTATCCATGGATGGCCTGAAAAAATGTTAACATAATCTGACTGAAATTCCCATGGTCCCCATCATATCTCATATTTAATCTAATAAACTAGGAGGTGCAAGCTGATCTCTTTCTATACTGGTTAAACCCCACATCTGTGGCCAGATAGAAACTGATGCATGCCATATGCATTAGGAGACCAAAGCTTACCATGAAATTAAATTAAAAAAGTTGTTATGCCTAATGCAAAAACTAACAAAGTGAATACCAACCTATTTCCAAATAAACAAACAATCAAATAAACTAGGGTAAATAATTACCATTGTACTTTCATAGTCCAGATGTATGTAAAGGTGTCAAAAAAAAAAAACAGGTTTGCTGAATGGAAGACAATGTAGGTAGTCATCTCAAACTAAAAAAAACTAAAAGACTCCTTTACTCATATAGCCATAAAAGATGATGAAGTAGCACTTTGGCCAAATAACCTTCAATTGTCCTAATACAAGCATTCACCCATTAGCCTTTAAGATCCTCACCAATATACCTGGGGTTGTTATTTCTGGTTTTGCTGGTTGAGTGGTAACATTTGCTACAATTCCTTTACAAGGCTTGGATACTGCAGCATACATCCTTAGAGAGACCAGCAAATATACATTTTGATACCATTGCTGGCTACACAGGATGAGACCCTAACGAGTGCTGTCTTCCTGTATTTCAGTATTGCTGAGTGTTGGAGAGCACCACCATTAGATGGCCAAGGCCTGCTACTTGTACATCACAACCCTCAGGTATAAAGGTGAGGATTTTTATAGGAATATGGGTGAATATTTGCATTTGACACCTTGAAGGCTGTGTAGCCGAAGTTACAGCTTGTCTTTATATGAGTATATGAATAAAGGTGGGTTTTAATTCTAGAGGCCTGCCTGTGGTATTTTGGATATTTGCTAAATACATTAAGTACAATTAATAAACTCACATATAATCTGCTGGACGTTGTCTGTACTCGTACAAGGCTGCTAAGGCTTGAAGCTCCTTACATGTATCCATCAGGTCAATATCCTCCTCCCTCCCATCTTTCAAAACCACTCTGACAGACTTCATAGCTAAAATCTGGCTTTGCTTCTGCTCTAACCTAGGATAAACTATT
>NC_056744.1:1052241118-1052251118 GCF_019279795.1 Protopterus annectens | reverse complement strand
TACACTAACAGCAGCATAAGAAGTCAATATGCTGGAACTTGTGTTGTCTTTTCCTTAATTTTCCAGAGAATAAGACAGATACATTTTGGGACTAGCACCTCGGACATTTATGTAGTGACACTAAAAGGACAATGGTTGCACTCCATTCTCTGTTATACAATGTTCAGTGTGAAATGAGTAGGTATAGTATGAAAATGTTGTTCAAGCAATATAGACTAAAGCCAATGGAATTATTCCAGGCTGGAGGCACCGTTTTATGAACTACTGGTTTTAAAGAAAAAAGTATATTTTCAGGTTCAAATGACTAATGGATCTTAGCCCAAAATCAGAACCACCGAAGACAAGTACCAGGGTATTCCAGGATCTGAGCAAGTATGCTGCATGTGCAAACATCAGATGGTGAGTTGGCATATGCAGGCAGGCCGGATAAGCATTTTTCTGAAAGTTATCGACATGATCAGAGGGCAGTGTTAGGGATGTTAAGGAAAGGTTCTTGCAAGGTGAAGAAGGACCTGAATGAGTGAAGAAACTGCATGAGATGGTAAAAGGGGATGTTCCAGGAGGTATTGTAGACAGTAGGTTTAGAATCAGTAGAGGAGGACTTGCCCAGGAAGGAGAAGATATTGTGGGCTGGCAACCTTTTTTGTAGTTTGTAGCCATTCTTCTTGGCTGTCCTTCATTGTGAGGGGTGTGTCCCCCTTTTGCCTCCTCATCCCTCCAAGTTCTCTTGTGGTATAGTGCAAATAATTAAGATCACTAATAATGCCAAGCATTACGGTTCCCTGTGTCTTATGTATTATCTATTATGTATTATGCATGATGTGTTCCATATTTTGTATGCCTTAATATACAGACATGGCATGCTGATGCTAGCTCAGTTGTTCCTTTAAAATTTAAGTGATTCAGGTCATTAGATCTCGTCTTCTTTTATGTTCTGGGTGGTGATCAACAACTGGTGAGTGTTGCTGTTGTCCTTCTTGAGTATCTTGTGCAGGTATTTCTGTTTCATCCTTAACATTCTTCAGAAATGCTGACAGCATAAGCATGATTGTTTTCTTGCAACTGTTCCCTTCCATTAGTCATGTTTTGTGCAGACATGGGTAGAAAATGTCCAGTATTATTTAGAAAGGTGGGTTCGTGGGCTGACATACCAGAGATCCAAGAGGTCAATAATGCAAAAGTGAATTTTTCCCTAGTGTTCTTGGCTGCATGGTGATGTCAGTGAAAGGCGACAATGTTAGATCATAGAAATGGGTATTCAGGAGCTCTTGCAGAGCTACATGATGTATAACCCATTTCCTTTGTGTTATTGCTTCAGTTTGTGAGTTGTTCCTTGTGAAATCTGTAGTCTGAGCAAGGCATGGAGATTATGAGCACTAGACATACCTCTCAATTGGCCAGACTTTTGCTGAATGTCCAGATATTGCATATAGTTTGGTCTGTTCCACATAGAATTAGTTGGCTCTAGAAATTCATTGAGGACAGTAATCATTAAACAATGACAGGCATTTGAGATTTAGACCTCATATCCTTCAGCAAATGCATTCTAATGTAAAGTCTGTTAATTCAATCAACTTGTTCAGTTTATAAGAGGGATATTTAAAATCTTTTCCAGTTTTGGGCCATTGCCCCCCCCCCCACATTATTTTGGCTTAATTGATAATGCCAGACAGTTGGGTTTTGGACTTTTTATCTTGCAGCCATTGCAAGTTAATGCAACCCTCTTACTAGGTAGAGATTT
The DNA here is from genome assembly GCF_019279795.1 of Protopterus annectens. Classification (NCBI taxonomy): domain Eukaryota; kingdom Metazoa; phylum Chordata; order Ceratodontiformes; family Protopteridae; genus Protopterus; species Protopterus annectens. The sequence continues at coordinate 1,052,249,377 of NC_056744.1, read as the reverse complement.
TCTGTTTAGGTATCAACAGTTTGTTTTCAATTTGGCCATTTGTTGGGCTTCATTTTGAATCAAAAGAAGGAGGAGGAGGCTTGTTTTATTTCCAAACTATGGCTGTATATTTGGGCTCCACTTCAAATTTTGTGGTCTTTGGGAGGGTTTATGAGATTTACAGTTACTAAACAGGTAGGACATAAGCTTTTAGACTCCATATCCATCCTGAAATGAAGATTAATGCAAAGTCTGTTATTTGGGTAAAATATTGTTTGGTTTATGTTAAAGCACAGGCTCTGGAACGTGTACCAGTATGATCTGTCCATCAGGAAGTTGTTGTTTCTTATGGTTCATGACAGATATGGAAGGTCTGGACTTCATAGGATCATAACCATGTTATACCCTTGTTCCCTTTTAGACCAAGATATGTAGTCCATATTTGCAATGCGAATCTAAGATCAGCACTCAAAATAAACCACAAAACATTTATATAGGCAGCACCATATAACGTGTTCAAGAGCAAGAAAACTCATTGACAAAAAGCACTGTCATTCAAACAGCATAATTTTGATACCACCTTACAACTGATAAGTGAGTTGCAAGATTTTTTTTATTTTTTTATATTTGTTTACTTAGGAAGTTACTAGGCTAATGGCAGTAAGGCCCTTACAAGTCTAGCAAAGTTCTACCCTCAGTATCCTTCAGGGATGGCAGGATGAGGGATGAACTGACCTGGGATTCTTGTGCTTTGAGTTTAGGAATCATGTATTCAGAAGCTGTATTTTTTGCCTCAGTAGCCTCACCCAGCCCTCATTATTTTGGCTTTTTCAAGATTTATGATGCTAGAAATTAAATGTAGTATTGATTCCCACTGTAAGATCTTTAATTTAGCTGAGAGCCTTCAAGGTGGAGCTATTAAGATTATTTCTTGAAGATTTACATTTGTTCCCTTCTTCAGTATTATGAGGAGTATTGTTTCACATCTGAAGGAGAAGACGGGGAACTGAAGGAGATATAGCCTGGATGGGTAAGTAGGTTTTCAGTGCTAAAATTCATTGTAATAAATTGGCACTGCAAATTGAGTTTCAAGTATATGTATATGTCATACAGCATATTCTTATTTTCAGACAAGTATTAGGGGGTTTTCACAGTTTCATTAGTGTAGTTATAACCATGGTAGGCTTGGGTTCTTTGCAAGCAGGGTGCAGTTAGGGAGTAGTTTAGCCATTTTATGGTGGAGGGGCAGGATGGTTTGGAACAAGAATGAGGAATGGGGTACTGGAGTATGGGGCAGTGGGTTTCTGAAGGATCACTTACCTTATATATATATTTTTTTTTCAGGATGGTGAATGGGGAGGATTTGAGGTGCAGGTGGCAGACCACAGCATTAGAGGCAGAAGCAATTTTCCAGAATGTTGCAATGGAACTGCAGCCAAATGAGGAGGCAACACAGGAATAGGCATCTGGAGAATGGAGGAAGTGTAAGATTGCAGAGTGGCACACATAGGTAGAAGGGATGAGTCATTGATTGAAGTGAACCAGCAATAGCTGAGGTGGTCTCAGCAGGGATATTTCAGTGAAGCCATAGTTTACTGCAAGTAATGCTAATGTTACTGATGTACTTGGAGATTTAGTCCTTGGTCAATTAGTCAATGAGTGCTTAGTGGGTTTCCTTTGGGATTTAAATGAGGAAAGTAAGGTGTGGTTGCTTTGCTTTGTTCATGTCATTTGTTATTTTGTTACTTTAATTTCCAACATATTCCAGTTTGGATTTGCAGAGGAGCAAGAGACTACCTTGGTACTCAACAGCTGCAAAGCAATGAAACATAATTTGGAAGGGGAGCCAGCCCATTGCAGGATGCCCACACATATTAACTTACACATGGAAGACATTTATTGTGCAATTTATATTCAGTGTCACCTGCAGCATGTCTCTTAGATGCAGTAATACATTTGGAGTACCTATCAAAAATCCTACATGGCTGTGAAGACTCCACAATGAAGGCACCACAACCAAGATTCAAGCTCTGTCAGACAACACAGGTGTCCCTCCATGTAGTCAGTTTATGCTTGTCTTGGTCATAATATTATGTTTGGCTTATGGTGAAAGTTTCCATGTTCTAAAGTATGTAAAACATGCTTTGTATTGAAATTGCACATTTTTCATGAGAAAACATTCCTGTTCATATGTTATACCTAAATAAACATCATGGTTGGGGTCTATATTATAAGAACGACTGTTAAAAATAGCGAACACTCTTACCTTGAAACATCTTAACCGAAACACTAAATCTCAAACGGCCATTGTCAGAAATTTGCTGTTTCCTCCACTGTAGTGTGATTTCGTAGTTGGTATATTAAAGTATGGGGGGTGTGGGGTGAAGCCCCTCACTTAATTTTGTCTGTTGTTTTTTTTTTTTCCTTTGGCTCATTGATTTGTTTTTTTCCCTGGGGAAAAAAATCACTGTTCTGGCTGTTCAAGATTTAGTGTTTTGATTAAGATGTGTCGAAGTAAGGGTGTTCGCTGTTTTTAACAGTCAATGTTATAATATAGACCGCATGGCTGTATGTGCTTCTGCCCTATTACTGTATATATACCTTTTAAATCCCATATTAAAACACTACCTAATTATTTGATACTGCACTTTAGCTACAACATTCCAAACTCATTATTTTATCATAACTTATTGTATAATTGTTGTAAATCTTCCCATGTCTAGCTTTAGAGATTGCATGGCAAGCAAAGTATTGCCATTTCATTACTAAGACTGTGGCTCTAAATACTGTGCTTTCTTACTTACTAAAAAGAAGAAAATATTGCATTACTCAATTTTGGAATACATGAAAGAAAACATTCATATTGAATTAAAGAGTGCATAACACAAATTGCATTCTGAAGATGCAATCATAAATCTCATTTGTAAGTGAACAATAAAAAGCATTAACTATTATCATTGGAATTCAGTGAACATAAATATATTAAAGAAAGGTATTAGTTAACCTAGAAGTCTGCTTCATAATATCAGCTCCAGGAAGGAACATTTAAATATTGTTTTTCAAGGGATAAATCCTTCTGGGCTAGGGACCTCTTGGTGGGTTGGGGTTCCTACAGTTGCCTTTTGGGCAGCTTTGCCCAGGTGGTTAAAGGGAAATGGGTCAAGTTGAATGTGCTGTGAAGTGATTTTGCATAGACTTCAGCCAACCTGCATCCTTGATGTTGTGGTCTAAGCTCTCACACCCCTTAAGGGAATGTACTGTTACGTCATGCTACAGCAGACTGCTGATGTTCATGACAATTTGCAATTCCCCTTAGCCCCATGGTAGTTTGACCTTGGAATTAGTTTATTTAGCCCAAACCAACAAATAGTCAAATTTAATTCTAATTTCTATCTCTAGAATTTACCACAATCATAAATTAAGTCACATAATTGCTTTCTTGTCTGTACATTTTATGTATTTTAATTAAGTGTACAAATGGTTTACTTGTAGAAGCATATCAATAAAACCGCCTTTTATCTTACCTGCGTATCTGCATTTGTAATTTTGGTTTATATTGTTTAATTTTGTATGCAATTAAGTTTGGTACTTCAAGCTTCTCATAGTATTAGAAGTTATCAAAGCAAATATGATTACTTTTAAAAGGAAATCACTATCCCATGTAATTTATTTGCATGTTTTTATTCAATATATTTTATCCATCTTTTCAACTATCTACCAACCCATCTATCCATCCTTTCAACAATCCATCCATCAGTACTCTGATGAACCACTTAATCTAATTTAAAGTCATGGGGGAATGGAGGCTATTAAGCATTAACAGAGCACAAAACAGAGAAACTAATCTTGAGTAGGGTGATAGCCCTTTGTGGGATACACACACTCACTCTCACATAAGAGGTACAGATTTATGCAATTTGGAAAAATGCCAATTTACCACCAGCAAATGTTTGGGATAAGGGAGGAAATCAGAGTATCTTACAAATGTCTACACAAACAGAAGAAGAACATGCAGCCTCCACAAAGATGGAACCACAGATGGTACCAGAGCTGTGACACATGACTTGGTGAGCCAAGTGCTCTGAGGCAGTGATGTTAACCAATGCACACTATGCTACCACATCTTAAGATGGCTTATAATGTACCCATTTCTAAAATCACAACATTAGCATTACTGTACAGTGTCTTAGTTCAGGAAAATATATGCATCTGAAGTATCAGCAACTGATACTGTACTTAATAATAAAATATATTTACGTAAGAAAAATGTATAATAAACCACCAAAATACTCAAGTACTGAATAAAAAACTATGGCTACGCACAAAAAAAAACTTACAAAAAGTATTGTATCTAACTGAAAATGAAGTCAAATACTGACTCCTTTAAAAATTTTATTGAAAAAACCCGTAAAAAACTGGTTAAGCGCTTTCATCAAGTTTAACATAAATACCGACTTCATCAGAACCTGCATAATACAAGAACCCATCCTTTAAATAACTAGCTCACATGAAGTGATAACAATTGACTCATCCATTGAAAATTAAATAGATGCTATAAATGTTCAATAAAAAATAATGTAGCAAAACACAATATAAATACATTTAAAAGTATCTGAAGTCTGAAGAAGTATCTGTCAGGACGTGAAAGTGCTTACTAACATTAATAAACTCTTTGTTCCTGTGAATCCTGCTCCAGTTGTGGTGCTCTCTCTCTTTTTGGCTATTTGACTTGAAGTTTTTTTATTGAGGAGAGCTTTGCACAATAGCTGTTGTGTTTTTTGACATTTAAAAGTATATTAAATGAATATAATAAATAAAAATCAGTCGTAAGCACTTAATTGAAGGATACTTAAGACAGAAGTATTCTCATTTAAGCAAGGTGATTCTAATGCATTTAGTTTCAGTTGCCATAGCAACTCTTTAGCCTCCAGAATAATTTCAATGGGACCACCACGAGGGCTCACAAAAACATTTTCAAGTACAGCAAACTTAAAATGGTTAAAGGATGGGCAATGCAATGTGTGCTTGTACAAAGCATTACTTGAGCTCCTATTCTTGATATCATTACAATGTTCATAAATTCTTCTTTTTAACACATGGACCATTTTACCAATATAAAAAGAATTGCAAGAGGAACATACAGCAACACAAACAATTATACTAGTGTTACAAGCACATCCATCCCAAACCATAACCAAAAATTCACAAGAGCCCATTCTAATATTAATAACTTGTACATCCATAATAAATTTACATTGGCTACGAGAACCACATTTCCTCATACCCTTAACTCTTCTGGTGCTAAACATCCAAACATTCAATGGTGTTTCAAAAATTTGTTTGAGATTTCTACCCTTTTTTAAAAACTAACCACGGGGCATCACCAAATAAAGCTAAAAGATCATGATCTGCATTAAAAACAGACCAGTACTTGTTAATTATATGTCTAACTTCAGTACAAAGGGGTGATATTCCAAAACTAAACATTTGCTCATCACTTCATTATTAACCTTTAAGGTAGGTACCTCTAACTGCCCCAAAAATAGGGTTAAAACATCCAGTTCTATATAATAAAACTTCATTCCTAGTAGCAGAAATAAACTGAGCCGGGTAAACCCTGGCCTGTAACATTTTACTAGGGACATCTCCTTGTTTAACAAATATAGAATTGTCCAAAATCATCCTGGCCAGGTGGACATACTGCCCCTTCACCAGAGATTTTTTCTGAAACAAAGGGTGAATACTCACAAAGTGAAGGTAGGAGTTACAAAACGTAGGTTTTCTATAAATCATAGATTTAACTGACCCTTCATCAAAATAAATGGTAACATCTAAATAGCTGGCCACATTGTAAGAGATGGTATGGGAAAACCTTAAAAAGAAGTAGATCCATTGATAAAAATACAGGAACTCTTCTAGTCTATCAACTGTATCAGTCCAGACTGAGGAAGAACTAGACAGTATACAGAGACAGAGGTTGGGGAAGAAGGACTGGAATTATCAGAGAGCTGAGGAAAGTAGGCAGGAGTATGAGGAGGTGATGTGCATGGCAAAGAAAGAGTTGGCAAAGGCTGAGGATGGGCATATGAAGAGTTCTATGACAGACTGGACACTGAGGAGGGATGAAAGGAATTGTACCAATTGGCTGGACAGATTCACTGAGCTAGGAAAGATGTGCAGCAGATAAGGGTGATAAAGGATGATGAGGTATATGTACCCACAAGTGAGGGAGTGTGTTGAGCACATGGACAATGTACTTTGTGAGGCTCATGAATGAAGAGAATGAGACAGAAGGTTGGATGATGTGAGTATGGTGAATCAGGAAGTGCAATGGCTTAACAAGAAGGATGCAAGGATAACTATGAAGAGGATGAATACTGGCAAGCCTGTTGGTCCACATTACACACCTGTAGAAGCATGGGGTTGTTTAGGGGAAATGGCAGTGGTGTGTTAGCTAGACTGCTTACTGATATCTTGGTAAGTGTGAGGTTACATGAGGAATGGAGAGAAAGTGCTTGGGTATGGTGTTAAGAATGAGGTTGATGTGCAGAGCTGTGATAACTACAGAGGGATGACAATGACCAGTCACAGCATGAAGTTATGGGTAAGTGTAGTGGAAGCTAGGTTATGGAGGCAGGTGAGAAGTACTAGTCAGCAGTATGGTTTCATGCATGGAAAGGGCACTACCGATGTGATGTTTGCTCTGAGACTGTTACTGGTGGAATACAGAGAAGGTCAGGAGTTGGTCTGTGTCTCTCTGTACTTACAGAAAGCATATGACAGGGTGCCTAGACAGGAGTTGTGGTATTGTATGATGAAGTCATGGGTAGAAGAGATATAAGTAAGAGTAGTACAGGATATGTACAAGGGTGGTGTGACAGCATTGAGGTCTGCACTGGGATTGATTGATATGTGTAAGGTGGAGGTGGGACGACATCGGGGATCATCTGTGACACCTTTCTGGTTTGCAATGGTGATGGACAGGTTGACAGACAAGATCATATGGGAGTCCCTGTTGACTATGTTGTTTGCAGATGACATTGTGATCTTTATTGAGAGTAGGGAACAGCTTTTGGAGACCCTGGAGAGGTGTACATATGCTCCAGAGAGAAGAGGAATAAAGGTCAGCAGCACTAGGACAGAATATCTGTATATGAATGAGAGGGAGGATAGCAGACTGTTGAGGATGCATGGAGTACAGTTGGCAAAGGTGAATGTGTTCAAATGATTGGGATCAACATTTCAGAGTAATGAGGACTATGCAGGACAGGTGAAGAAGAGAGTACAGACAGGATGGAGAGGCTGGAGAAGAGTGCCGGGAGTGATATGTGACAGACGGGTACCAGTAAATATGACATGTATGGTCTACAAGAGGGTAGTGAGACCAACTATGTTATATGGGTTGGAGACAGTGGTATTGACAAATAGGCATGGATAAGAGCTGTACATGGCAGAGTTACAGATGTTATGATTTGCACTGGGTGTGACACGGGTGCACAGGTTAGCAATATGTATATAACAGACTCAGGTCATGTTGGACGGATATGAGACAGTGTTGGAGAGGCAGCATTACATCAGTTTGGACATATGCTGAGGAGGGGTGCTGCGTATATTGTGAAAAGGATGGTAAGGATGTAGCTGCCCGGTAAGAGGAAGAGAGCAAGGCCTCAGATAAGGTTTCTGAATGTGGTGAGAGAGGACATGCAGGTGGTTGTTGTGAGAGAGCAAGATTCAGAGGGCAGGCAGAAATAGCAACAGATGATCCACTGTGGAAATCCCAAATGTGAAAAGCCAGTGGACAATGAAGGGAGATGTTGTAATGTCAGTTTTCACAGATTTGGCAAGGATTTGACTTACATAACACAAGTTTTTGGGTAAATGACTACAAATATGAGACACACATATGGTCAATGTGCAGAACACTGGACAATTGAATGGTATGAACTCAGTATATAACATGCAGTTCAACACACACATCTGCAGCAGTACTTTACTCTGCACATGATCTGTATATTTTTCTTACATTTACAAGACAAAATGTGCATCATAGTTATATGCACAGGTAACATATGGATATGTACAACATCCCAGTAGCTGGCCTAGTCACTACAGACAGAGCCACATGCTATGACCATCAGTGCTGTTCAGTAGAACATCAGTACAGCAAGTCTTGTTCAGACATATGCTTTCAAACCTCTATTTTTCATTATTACAGACCACCTACCACATTTAATTACATGCTTACTTGTTTCACATACCTTTTTTTCTGGATATTTCACA